>NW_024363272.1:514539-563003 GCF_014805655.1 Passer montanus | reverse complement strand
CGAAATAACGGGTGACCCCCCCAAGGGACCCCTCCCCTCCCCGGGAGCCCACCCAGCCCCCCCCAGGGCACCCCCCAATTTCGGGGCTCACCCACAGGACACGGGGACACCGAGCAGCCACCTCCATCACTTTATTGTGGGGGGACCCGCGGGATGGAACCTCTGTCCCCCCCAAAACATCACAGGGCCACATCACCCCCCCAGGGCACGGCAGAGACCCCCGGAATTTGGGGATTCCCCCCCCTCCAGCCTCCCCACGGACACGGGAGGGTCTGCAGCTCCATCCTGGGGCTCCAGGGGTTCCTGCGGCTCCGGGGATCAGCAGAGCTGCAGCTGCAGCTCCTCCTGGCACTGCAGCAGCACTGCAGCCCCCCAGGTCCCACGCTGAGGGTCCCCCCGGTGTGGGGACCCCGGTGCTGCCGGGCTCAGCCCACGGCCCCCGGCTCCAGGCTCCCGTTGGCCGCCGCTCCCCGGGCCGGGCTGGACGAGGCCGATTCCGGTGGCTGCTGCTGCTCCTCCCGGGGCTGGAACGGGAGGGGACACTGCTGGGACAGCACAGGGACCGGGCACGGGGTGCTGGGACAGCACAGGGACCCAGCACGGGGTGTGCTGGCAGGGCTGGGACAGCACAGGGACCGGGCACGGGATGGTGGCACTGCTGGGACAGCACAGGGACCCAGCACGGGGTGGTGGCACTGCGGGGACAGCACAGGGACCCAGCACGGGGTGTGGTGGCACTGCTGGGACAGCACAGGGACCCAGCACGGGGTGGTGGCAGTGCTGTGACACTGTCACTCCCACACGAATTGGTCGCTCCACGGGGTGGGAGCACCAACAGACCGGGAGGTTTTTCCTCTGGGCTCCTGCTTGAAACCAACAGCTACAGCAAAAACTGGGGGTCTTCAGTCAGAGCCCGGGATGTGGCTCCCACCCCCGCCCCAAAACTTGGCCTTCACCCCAGGACAGTGGGTGACATCACGGGTCCCTGTGGGGACACCCCAAAGAAGCCCCAGGCTCCAGAAAGGATGACAGGAACAAATTTCAGTTATCCCAGTGAAAATTAGGACTCCCAAGAAGAAAGGAGAACCCCTGGGCTGGGAAATAACTCCCCTAAAAAAACCCCAGCTGGGATTAAGAGGTTCCAACAGCAGGCAACCCCCTTGGCCAGACAGCCCCAGACATTCCCAGGACAAGGGTGGCACTGAGCCACCCACAGAGCCACCGCGGGGCTCTGGCTGCCACCACCACCCTGGCACTCCTAATGCCATCCAGACCTTGGGCACACCCAGGCTCTGGGGCTGCTGTGTGGGAGGAAGAGGAGGGGGGGTTCCTGCTGGGAAAATCCCACCCTGGGGAGGGGGGGTCAATCCCAGCCGGCCGTACCTGGGCAGGACCCTCGGCTGGAGGGACCAGGGGGGTGGAGGAGCTGCCCCTGTCGGGCTCCTCCAGGGCCAGGATGTCGATGGGAGCCTCGGCCATGTCCCTCAGGGCCGGATCGAGGCTCACAGAAGGGTCAAAGAGCAGAGGGGATGGGGGGCACTGCATCCCGTCACCCACCACGTCCAGGTCCTGGCAGGGAGAAGAGCAGGACTCGTCAGGAGGGGGCTGAGGAGGCTCCAGTGCTCTGCAGCAGCAGGAAAGGGAGGAGGAGGAGTGGGCACCATGCCAGGGGGGGGCCCCGGCCAGCAACACACCACAGGAACCCCCTCTTCCTCCTCCTCCTCCTCCTGCTGGAATGCCATGATCCCGGCTGGCACTGCTGAGGATAAGGTGTGGGACACACCACCAGGAGCCCAGTGTGACATTTTGTCCCCAAAGTGTCCCTCCAGCACCTGGAATGGCTTTGACAGGGTCCAATCACACCCCCAGAGCAGTCCCAGCTTTCCAGGATGTCACACACATTCCACGGGACCCCCAGAGCAGCTCCAGGATGTCACACACCCTCCAGGGGACCCTCAAAGTAATCCCTGCTCTCCAGGATGTCACTCACACTCTGGGGACCCCCAGAGCAGTCACACACACTCCAGGGGACACCTGGACATCCCCACCCTCTCCCAGGATGTCACACACATTCCTGGGGACCCCCAGAGCAGTGCTAGGATGTCACACACCCATTCCAGGGGACCCCCAGGGCAATCCCTGCTCTTCAGGATGTCACACCCCCATTCCAGGGGACACCTGGACATCCCCAGCCTCTCCCAGGGTGTCACACCTCCTCTGTTTGCCCTGACAGCACAGATGGGGATGGACAGGCTCGGAGCCTCCTCCATCTGCCCTCCCTGACAAGGGGAGAGCTGGGATTCGGGACAGCCTGGGATCCAGGAGAGGCTGGGATTTGTTTTGGCTCCAGAGGGGGTTTGACACGAGGCTGAGATTCCTGTGACTCACGAGTGGCACTTCCCCAGCCTGGCACAACGTGAGACACAACACAGATGCCCTCAGCAGCTTCCATGAACCCAGAGCGCTCCAGAGGGAGCTCAGAACCCTCTCAAAGGACAGGATGAGGGAAAACAGTCCTGGTTTTCCCTTTCTAACCCAAAAAAATCCCTCCTGTTTGCACAGAAAGGGGCTGGGATCTGATGTGAGCCCTCCCCCAGCCTGACCCTGCTTGCTCTCCCAGCTCCTGCTGCTGGAATCAAACTCCAAAGGAGATCCATCCAAGCTCTGCCTCCAAGAGCAGAGCTCAGCAACCTCGGGGCACCCAAACCCTGAGGGGACACCTCGCTCACAGGAGCAGCTCCCATGGATCTGCTGCTCTGCTTTTGCCTCGATTCCTGAGGCTCTGAGCTGGGTTGGTTTAAATGCACGATGCCACAATAATCTGGGGATTAAAATCTTCATGTTTTCCTCTTGCCAGAGAAAATGGGGGTGGGGGGATGGGGGGAAATCCTCTTTTTAAGAGGCCCCTACTCTTTGAGAGCACAGCCATTCCAAAGGAGCAGCCACCAGTCCTGGAATACCTCCCAAAACTTCCACATTCCTGCATTTTTAGACTCCCAGGATGCTCTGGATTGGTTGGGAATGTCAACATCATCCAGTTCCACCCCTGCCATGGGCAGGGACACCTTCCACTATCTCAGGTTGCTCCAAGTCTTGTCCAGCCTGGCCTTGGACACTTCCAGGGATCCAGAGGCAACCCCAGTTTCTTTGGGCACCCTGTGCCAGGGCCTCCTCACCCTCACAGCAATTCCTTCCCAATATCCCACCTATCCCTGCTCTCTGGCACTGGAAGCCATTCCCCCTGGTCTTGGCACTCCATCCTTTGTCCCAAGTCCCTCTCCAGCTCTCTGCAGGCTCTAAAATGTCCCTGGAGCCTTCTCCTCTCCAGGCTGGGCACCCCCACCCTGCTCCAGAGCTGTGCCAGCCCTTGGCCTCACTCCAGCAGCTCCTCCCGTGCTGAGGACGTGCAGCATGCCAGGTGGGCACTCAGGTGGGCACAGGGGCAGCTTTGCCACTTACATCACTGAACTCCAGGGGCAAACTCTCGGTGGGCTGGAGCTCGGCCGCGCTCAGGTACAGCTCGGTGGGAGCAGCCCCCAGCTCCTGGGGCACTGCCAGGACCTGCTCTGGCACGTACATCTGGGGGGGCAGCCGCAGGTGCAGGGGGCAGCAGGGCTCCTCAGACAGGCTCACGGGCACGGGCTTGTTGCAGGGAACTTCCTCAGAGCCCTGGCAAGGCTTGAAAAGGGTCTGGTTTGTATCCTGGCAGATATCTGGGAAGAGGAGGTCAAGGAAAGCAGCAGGGGAGCAGGCAGAGACACATCCAGAGGGAAAGAAATGCTGAGAAATACTCCAAATTTCCCCACAAATGGTGTTAAAACTCACCCCCATTTCTCATAGATCAGGAATCCAGAGGCCAGAGCTGCACCCCAACGGCCCAGGGATGTGGGTGACATCATTTCCATGATGGAAAACTGGGACAAGAGCCACAGCCCCCCCTGTGGGGGCTGGATCCCTGGAAACCCCTCACAGATTCTCAGCTGGATGCCACAAAAGCACAGGATTAACTTTTGTTTGCAGACATCCATGGAAAATGATCAGCTCCAGCCCCACGGGCAGGGAGATCCCAGCACACACAATGCCTCTGCCACAGCCAGGAGTTCACTTATGGTATTTCTATCTTCCCACTGCATTTTCCTTCCCAGTGGAAAACCTGTTCCTGCCAGAGGTGTAAATGGGATTTCCTGCCTTTAATCCCAAACAGAAACTCTGCTTCAATTGCATCACACTTGCAGAGTGATCCAGAGGAGCTACAGATCAAAACCCAGCCTGCTCTGAACCCAGGACCTTCCAACCCTTTCCTCCTCCTCCCACACCCATCCTCTTCTTCCAAGCCCTATTCTGATCCCATCCTCCTTTTCTGACCCTACTCCTCCTTTTCCTCTTTCAATCTCTTTCTCTTCTTCCCACCCCTTCCTCTTTTTCAACCCCCATTCACTTCTTTCAACCTTTTCTTCCCATCCCTTCCTCTTCTTCCGTCCCTCTTCCTCCTCTTCTGATCCCCATCCTTTTCTTCCAACCCTTTCCTCTTCCTCCTCCCACCTTTCTCCTCTTCCATCCCCTCCCAACCAGGATCATCCCAACTGCAATTTCCTCACACACACCAGTGTGGGAAGGGGGAAAAAAATCCCAAACCCAGATAAAACTGGGAGAAGACACAAAATTTAAGCCAGTTTCTTAAGCTGGCTAAGGTTTGAGGTTCACCCCTCCCTCCTCTCCTCCCTGCTCCAAGGATTTTTCAGGAATCCACTTCCTGGCAGGCCACGGGGAGCCAAAATCTGGGCTGGCAGCAATGTCAGAGCCCAGCCCAACAGAGAAGGACCTGGGACACCCAAGGGAAGATGTGGTGAGGGAAAAGGAGGTGGGGAATTCAGATTTTCATCTCCTGGAGCAACTCCCAGCTCCAGCACTGACTTTACTGGTAGCCAAAAGCACAGATTGCCAAGAGGACAAAAATCCCAGGCTCCATCTGGAGCCTCCCAGCCTTCCCCCATCCCTTTAGTGCCCTGTCACAAACAATCCAGCTCCTGGAAGCAAACAGAGCCCAAGAGCCTCCCGAAAAGCCACAGATGTTATCAGATGTTATCAGCTGCCCCAGGAAAAGCTTGTTTGTGTCACTGAGAGTCAGCTGGGAGCTCCCGCCAGACCCAGCTCTTCCCTCCCTCCCGGGAGCACCAGCTGCCAACAGCAGCTTCTCTGGCTGTTTTATGGGATTTCTCCTGTCTTTATTTTGAGGTCTGTGGTGGTTAGAGAGAAACAAAGGCAGCTTCCAGCTCCTGCTCCCTGCACAGGCCTGGGGGAGTATGAGAACTCCAGGGAGAAAGCAAACCCAAGGGCTCTCAAAAATCCAGAATCTCACAGGAAATCTGAAAACTCCTCAAGACCCAAGAGCTCCCAAAAACTCACGAGCTCCTGCAGACCCAGGAGCTCCCACAAACCCAGGAGTTCCCACAAACCCAGGAGTTCCTCCTCACCCAGCCCTGGGACTCAGTGCCAGAATTTGTCCTTACTCACCCCACTGCTCCCTCCTGCAGCTCCAGCCTGATCCAAACCTGGACACATCCTCCCACTCCCACGGAGTGGATGGAGAAAATGCACCCAGGGCAATGCTGGACCCCATATTGGGGTCATCCCTGAGCTGGGGAATCCTTGATCCCATATTTGGGGTCATCCCTAAATTGGGGAATCCTTAATCCCATACTGGGGGTCACCCCTGAGTTGGGGGATCCTTGATCCCATATCTGGGGGTCACCCCTGAGGTGGGGGATCCTTGATCCTGTACTGGGGGATCCTTGATCCCATAATGAGCATCATCCCTGAGCTGGAGGATCCTTGACTCCATACTGGGGGATCCCTGATCCCATACTGGGGGTCATCCCTGAGCTGGGGGACCCCAGTGGAACTTTCAGAGCCAGCTCTCCAATAGCTGAGGCAAATTTGGGAGGTGGAACAGCTCAAGGCTGTTCACACACACACACGAGAACCTTTGGAAAGGTCACAGAGACAGAGCTGGGCCACAGCAGTTCCAAAGAGACTCAAATTACGCCCCCAGATCCTCCCAAAAATCCCCAAGGCCCTGCTCTGGTGTGTCCTCAGGTGGGGGGTAGGCTCTGCTCCCAAGGAACAAGGGACAGGACAAGAGGGAAGAGCCTCAAGCTGTGCCAGGGGAGGTTCAGGAATTTCTGAAATCGTAATTTCTGAATTTTTTCCATGGAAGGGCTGCTCAAGGAGGATCCCCATCCCTGGAGGGGATCCATGCACATCCCTCCCAGCTCAGGCCTGCCTGGGTTCTCTGTTCCCAAGTGAAATGCCCACTGCGTTTGGATGCTCTGGAGCCAGGAGGCCACACCAGGAGCACTCCTGGGACCAGCCCTTTGTTGCTCCCACACGAATTGGCTGTTCCACGGCATGGGAGCACCAACAGACAGGGAGACATTTCCTCTGGGCTCCTGCTTGAAACCAACGGCTACAGCAAACCGAGGGCCTTGATTCAGGGCCAGAGAGGCAGAAAGGAGGCACAGCCACGGGGCAAACTGCTGGCCAGCACTCAGGAGGAGGGTGGATCAAAGGATACGTGTGAGGCAGTGCCGGGTCATGGGCAGGGACGGGTTGGAGCACCGGACGTCGTCGACAAAGGCCAAGCAGCGCTGGCTGGAGCGGGTGGTGTGAGCCTGAAATCGTGGAATTCGGGTTGGGAGAGACCTTAAAGCTCCTGTTCCCACAGGCAAGGACACCTTCCACTGTCCCAGGCTGCTCTAAGCCATATCCAAGCTGGTCTTGGGCACTTCCAGGGATGGGGCAGCCACAGCTGCTCTGGGAAATCCATTCCAGGGCCTCCCCACCCTCACAGGGAGGAATTTGTTCCCAATATCCCATCTAAACCTCTCATCTCTTAGTTTAAAACCATTTCCTCTTGTCCTGTCACTGCCTATTTATAACTCCATCTCCCTCTTTTTATTAAGCCTCTTCTAGGCACTGGAATGGACTCACTCAGACCCAGGGCTCCCAAAAATCCTCAAGCCTCCAAATGCCCTGAGCCCTCCTTTCTCCAGGATGAGCCTCCCCAGCTTCCTCATCTCCTCAGTTTTCCAGAACCTTCTTGTGCTCCTGTCCCTTTGCCAGCTCCATTCCCTTCTCCAGACCTGACCCTCAAAGTCTTTCTTGCTGCCAGGAGCCCAAAACTGACCCCAGCATTCAAGGTGTGGACACCAAGAGCTCGCACAGACGCGAGAGCTCTTGCACACAGGAGCTCCCAGATCCAGAACCTCCCACAAACCTCAACAAACCCAGGAGCTTCTCCAAACCCAGGAGGGTGCAGCTAGGGCTGTCCTTGCAGGAAGGACAGGAGCTCCCACAGACCTGAGAGCTCTTGCAGACAGGGGAGCTCTCACAATTCAGAAGCTCCCACAAACCTCAACAACCCCATGAGCTTCTCCAAACCCAGCAGAGTGGCAGCTAGGACTGCCTTGCAGGAAGGACAGGAGCTCCCAGACCTGAGAGCTCTTGCACACACAGGAGCTCCCACAGATCCAGAAACTCCCACAACAACCCCAAGAGCTCCTCCAAACCCAGCAGGGTGGCAGCCCTGCAGGACGGGTGTTACATGAAGCAATCTTCCAGGGCCTGGGGTCACTCCCAGCACGACAGGAGAGGAGAGACCCATCCAGATGTCCCCACGGACCTGCTGGGCTGCTCCATCAGTGGCCAGGACCCTGCGCTCGCGGAGCTGCCGGTGCAGCAGAGCCTCCACGCCGTAGCGCTGCCGGTAGCGCCGCAGGCACTTCAGCCTCTTCAGGTTCTCCCTCTCCTTGGCCATCAGCCCCTCTGGCCCTGTCAGGAGGCTGCTCCCTGCAGGAATAAAGGAAGAGTCAGGAATCTGTGTGGTTTTTTAAGCAGATCAGCCGTGGAGGGCTTTGAGGGCTCCATCCACAGCAGCGGCAGAAGCGCAGCTTTGGGTGACGCCTGCTGGTGCAGGTTCCATCCCAAAATTTATCCTGAGCTCTCCTCAAGCACCAGGAATGCTTGGGCCCACGGAGTATTTTTAAAACCTGCTTTAAAAATAATCCAGCCACTCCCGTGCATTGTGATTTCAGCAGCAGAATAGAAACTTGTCGAATTCCAGGTCACTCCTGTGCGAGTTCTGGAAGCTTCCCGCCAGCATTCCTGGTGTAATTACAGGGCAGCGCTCAGGATCTGCTTTTCACGCGAGAGCTCTTGCACACACAGGAGCTCCCAGATCCAGAACCTCCCACAAACCTCAACAACCCCATGAGCTTCTCCAAACCCAGGAGGGTGCAGCTAGGGCTGTCCTTGCAGGAAGGACAGGAGCTCCCACAGACCTGAGAGCTCTTGCAGACAGGGGAGCTCTCACAATTCAGAAGCTCCCACAAACCTCAACAACCCCAAGAGCTCCTCCAAACCCAGCAGTGGCAGCTAGGGCTGCCTTGCAGGAAGGACAGGAGCTCCCAGACCTGAGAGCTCTTGCACACACAGGAGCTCCCACAGATCCAGAAACTCCCACAACAACCCCAAGAGCTCCTCCAAACCCAGCAGGGTGGCAGCCCTGCAGGACAGGTGTTACACGAGGCAATCTTCCAGGGCCTGGGGTCACTCCCAGCACGACAGGAGAGGAGAGACCCATCCAGATGTCCCCACGGACCTGCTGGGCTGCTCCATCAGTGGCCAGGACCCTGCGCTCGCGGAGCTGCCGGTGCAGCAGAGCCTCCACGCCGTAGCGCTGCCGGTAGCGCCGCAGGCACTTCAGCCTCTTCAGGTTCTCCCTCTCCTTGGCCATCAGCCCCTCTGGCCCTGTCAGGAGGCTGCTCCCTGCAGGAATAAAGGAAGAGTCAGGAATCTGTGTGGTTTTTTAAGCAGATCAGCCGTGGAGGGCTTTGAGGGCTCCATCCACAGCAGCGGCAGAAGCGCAGCTTTGGGTGACGCCTGCTGGTGCAGGTTCCATCC
Organism: Passer montanus; assembly: GCF_014805655.1. Taxonomy (NCBI): domain Eukaryota; kingdom Metazoa; phylum Chordata; class Aves; order Passeriformes; family Passeridae; genus Passer; species Passer montanus. The sequence continues at coordinate 554,042 of NW_024363272.1, read as the reverse complement.
CAAAATTTATCCTGAGCTCTCCTCAAGCACCAGGAATGCTTGGGCCCACGGAGTATTTTTAAAACCTGCTTTAAAAATAATCCAGCCACTCCCGTGCATTGTGATTTCAGCAGCAGAATAGAAACTTGTCGAATTCCAGGTCACTCCTGTGCGAGTTCTGGAAGCTTCCCGCCAGCATTCCTGGTGTAATTACAGGGCAGCGCTCAGGATCTGCTTTTCTCTGCCTCGTTTGCTAAAAAGAGTTCTGCAAAATTGGTATGTACCAAACTCCTGGTTATTTTTACTTGAGCCTGAGCTGAATTATGGCGTTTTCCAGGATGAGCTATTAAAGGATGATGCTGGAAAAAGAGTCCTGTGCTCTGCAATACTTGGGATCAGTTACACAACTCGGTTTTGCCTCTGTTGAACTGGGAATTCCTGATTCCAAGAGCACGCTCTGCACAGAGAGAATGCCAGCAGAGGCAGAGGGAAAGCTGCTAAAGAGGAATATGCCAGTACAGCAGCACTGGTGTTACTGGAACCAGCTCCTGTCCACACACCAAGGGCCTTATGAACGAATATTTTTTGTTCGTAAAAGGAAAAAACAGGAAATCCCAGTACAAAATAAGCACTTTTGTCTCAGAATTAACATTATAGCTCATTTCCTGCCAAGGCTGCAAGCTCTGAAGAGCAAAGAAATGCACAAGCTTTGGAACTGCAGTGATAGGGATCTCTGGGCACAGGACCAGCACAGAATCATGGAATCACTCAGGCTGGAAGAGCTCTCCAGGATCAGAGTCCAACCTGTGACTGATCCCCACCTTGCCAACCACACCAGAGCACTGAGTGCAACGTCCAGTTGTTCCCTGAACCTCTGGGGACAGAGACTCCACCACCTCCCTGGGCAGTTCCAATACCTGTGCACCTTTTCCATACAGAAATCCTCTTGATGCCCACCCCAAACCTCCCCTGGCACAGTTTGAAGCCATTTCCTCCTGTCTCATTGTTCCGTGGGAGCAGATCCTGAACCCCACATGGCTGAACTCTCCTGTCAGGGAGTTACAGAGTGAGACGGTCCCACCTGAGCTCTCTTTTCTCCAGGATCAGCCCATCCCCAGCACCCTCAGCTCTCCAGACCGTTCTCCTTGTGCTCCATCCCCTCAATAAACACTGAGTGTGGAACCCTGCCGTGAAATCTGCCTCTAGCCAGGCCCAAACCCTCCTTTTTTAGCAGATTTCTGTGCACACCCTCAGGCAGGAGGCCTGGGCTCACCGATGGCCTCGTGCTCTGCCTTCCTGCTGTGCAGGAAGCGGCGTTTCTTCTCCTTCAGCAGGTGCTGGAGCCGCTTGAACTGGTCGATGTAGAGGGACTGGAGGCGGATCAGCTTCTCCCTCATGATCAGAGCCACCTCCTCGGCCGTGTACACCCCAGCATGCCTGCAAAACCCAGGGAACAGGGGCTGTTTGGGGGGTCCCTGGAGACTGACCCCCCCAAAAGGGTCTGGGGATCCTGTGGGGTTTTTCTGCTGAAGAATCTGAGGGTCTTTCAGGGATGAACCCCCAAAGGGTGTGAGGGTCTCTTGGGGATGATCTTTGAAGGGTGTGGGGATTCCATGGGTTTTTTCTGCTGGGGGTCCCTCAGGGATGAACCCCCAAAGGGTGTGGGGGTCCCTCAGGGTTGATCCCTGAAGGGTCTGGGGATCCCATGGGTTTTTTCTGCTCAAGAGTCTGGGGGTCCCTCAGGGATGAGCCCCCTAAGGGTGTGGGGGCCCTTCAGGGTTGATCCCTGAAGGGTCTGGGGATCCCAGATCCCTATGGGTTTTTTCCCATGGGTTTTTTCTGCTGAAGAGTCTGGGGGTTCCTCAGGGATGAACCCACAAAGGTTGTGGGGGATCCTCAGGGCTGTACTCCAAAAGGGTGTGGGGGTTTCTCAAGGCTGAACCCCCAAAGGTGTGGGGATCCCTCAGGGTTGATTCCCCTCGGGGTGTGGGGGTCCTTTGGGGTTGTTGCCACAAAGGGTGTGGAGGTCCTTCAGGGCTAAACCCCAAATGACATGGAGGGGTCCCATGGGGCTGTTCTCCTGAAGGGTGTGGGGGTCTCTCAAGGCTGAACCCTCAAATGATTTGGGAGACCCTCAAGGCTTGATTCCATGAATCTGTGGGGTAATCTCATTATTATTATTATTGTTGTTGTTGTTGTTATTTGTGGGGGTCCCTCTGAGCTGTTCCCCCTCACAAACAACACAGATGTTATTGAGAACACTCTGGGTTACACCATCAACAAGTGATGAGCTGAAATTCTCAATTTCAGCCTTTTTTAAGAGACAGGATCACCCAGAGAAGCTGCTGAGAGATCCACTCCACTCTGGAAGAGAATGAGCAGCAAGTGCTGCCCAGAAAACCCCAGCTCCAGGACCTGAGTGTATCCACAGCCAAAAAAACACCTGACAAATCTACAAAAAACCACTGATATTGTCACATTTTTAACACAACCACTGTCCCTGGAGCCACAGTGAGCCCAGAACATGGAACATGTGTGTAGCAGGCAGCAGCCACCATGGAATCCCAGGGGTTGATTGAGTCCAGCCTGTGACTGACCCCCTCAGAGCCCTGAGTGCCACATCTGGTCACTCCTTGGACCTCCAGGGATGGGACTCCACCTCCTTCCTGGGCAGTTCCAATGCCTGCTAAGTCTTTCCATGAAGAAATTCCTCCTGACGTCCAACCTGAACCTCACCTGGCACAGACTGAGGCTGTTTCCCCTTGTCCTGTCCCTTTTCATGGGAGCAAAGGCTGACCCCAGCATGGCTGCAGCCTCCTGTCAGGGAGTTGTGGAGAGCCAGAATGCCCCACCATGAGCCTTTTTTCCAGGCTGAGCCTCCCAAAATGTAAATTTGTCTCATGGGAGCAGAGCCTGACCCCAGCATGGCTGCAGCCTCCTGTCAGGGAGCTGTGGAGAGCCAGAATGCCCCACCATGATCCTTTTCTCCAGGCTCAGCCCCCCAAAATACAAATTTGTCTCATGGGAGCAGAGCCTGAACCCAGTGTGTCTGCAGCCTCCTGTCAGGGAGTTGTGGAGAGCCAGAACATCCCCCCTGAGCCTTTTTTCCAAGCTGAGCCCACCCCAAAATATAAATTTGTCTCATGGGAGCAGAGCCTGACCCCCACTGGCTGCAGCCTCTTGTCACTGTAGAGCCAGAATGCCCCACCATGAGCCTTTTCTCCACTCTGAGCCACCCCAAAATGTACATTTGTCTCATGGGAGCAGAGCCTGACCCCAGCATGGCTGCAGCCTCCTGTCAGGGAGCTGTGGAAAGCCAGAATCTCCCCCCTGAGCCTTTTTTCCAAGCTGAGCCCACCCCAAAATATAAATTTGTCTCATGGGAGCAGAGCCTGACCCCCACTGGCTGCAGCCTCCTGTCACTGTAGAGCCAGAATGTCCCCCATGAGCCTTTTTTCCAGGCTGAGCCCCCCCCCCCCATGAGCCTTTTTTCCAGGCTGAGCCCTGGAAAATGTAAATTTAACTACTCCCCCAACCTACTTGAGGGGATCCTCCTGGTCGCTGTCGATGCTGTCGGCGTCACTGTCAGGGTCCCCACGCCAGGTCTGCTCCACGGTGACAGGGTCCTGCTCGCAGTCACTCCAGCTGTCCTCGTCTGCAAGACACAGCAGCACAGTCACAGGACACTGTGCCACGTCCCACGATGGCCAGGGACACCCTGGAGCTCGGCCCCGGGCTGGACAGACAGAAAAACTTTGTAGATAAGGAACAATAAACACAACTGAAAACCAAAAGCAAGAGTCCAGACTCCTTCTTCAAAACTTGGCCTGCCCAGAACCACCTTTTCCCGTGCTGGGGCAGAGACAAGTGACAGCCAACCCCAACACCCGTGGAGCTGAGCAGGCTCTGCATCATGCCAAGAGGGAATTTTCCACCTCAAAACTCTGAGTGAGGGACATGGAGCAGGAAATAATGGGAAACCTCGCAGTTTGGAACAGCCAGAACTACCAAAACACACTAGGAATGATGCTCCAGCCCTCCCAGGAACCAGGGAATTCCAGTGGTATTGTTTCCATGCTAAACCTGCAGGATTTGGGTCTGGCAGCACGAGACACACCAGGCTTAACAAAACCCCAGCTTTTACTCCCAGACCACGGGGTCTTTTTCTCACTGGACTGAAGAAGGGATATTGCTGACTTTCCCCCACATGAACAGAGCAGCCTGGCACTGCCTGTGAGTTTTGATGCCTCAGAGTGGCTGCCTAGAACAGAGGCTAAACAGTATTAAGAGAATAAAGTGGGTATTTATTAAAGGCCTTCAACAGATACATCTTGGGCACTGAAAAGCCTCCCAGAGGCTACACCCAAGATGGATGATGGTCATGAGTTTTTCAGACAGATGTAAGTTTCGTCCATTTATATATCAGGGGTTAATCCTCCAATTACCTTCAGATAATGAACTCATTCATTACCTTCATTACCTTCAGGTAACAAAGTCATATTCCCCCAGTTTGCACCCCCTCAATTCATTTTTGTTTATACATTTCAGGGCCTGAAGCTGTAGGGTGTCCTTGGATCTCAGGCCCAGAGTGTGGCTGCTGAAAGTCTGGTCAGAGAAAGAGCCAGATAAACTTTCCCAGGCATTGCCCTAGGAAATTTTGGGAAAGCTGAGAGAAAGAATTCGAACAATTTTTGCAATTGGTGTTTTGAATATGTTGCTTACTTGAAAGAGGTGCAAGAAGGGTGGTGTGTCTAATTAGCCAAAGGTGTGAGGGATATTGATTGAGGCCAATTGGGTCCACCTATATTGTAACTGTCTATAAAAGTTGTGGTTTTTAATAAACTCAGCTTTTTCCACCATGAAGAAAATGGAGTCCTGCAGGATTTATTCCAATACCAGAGGAATTGTTCTGTCTGAACAAAAAGTGAAGACAGCAGCTAACACTTTATATGGATTTTAGAGTTATGCACTAATGCTGTACAGGATTTTGTGGAATCCCAGGGCACTGGGAATTTTCTCTGTCTGCTCTGGGCTGCACTGACTTTGACCTGACTTTGACCCTCATTCATGGAGAAAGTTTCCTAGACTTCAAGATAGACTGGAACCCACAGAAGTGTTTAATAGGTTACAGAGAGTAGTGTAGGTATATCACTTGGTGAGAAATTTAGGGTTTGGGATTTTTACTACGTTGTGGATGGAAGAACGATGGAGGACACAGGTCATGGGTTTATTCTTCATGGGTTTGGGTGGCATTTTGTAATTGGGCACAAAAGTTCACACTGGGGGCTCTCTGGGATCAGTTATTGGGTTAAAAGGGAAAATAATCCAGGTGTCAGCTCTTAATTGGATAGTTTAGTCTTAACTTGTACCAAGAGATTGTTGGGCATTTTGTGCCTTCTCGTGACGAGCTGCAGAACTCACAGCAGTGAGACTGTTTTACTGATAAGAAATAACAAACCCTTGAGTCCAAACATCAACTACCATCTCAAGTGCCTTCACTCCAGACCCAGAACAATCGACCAGTGGTACCCCCACAGGATTTGAATAAAAGAAGAAGCTCAACCCTCAAGGCAGGGGCTCAGTGCTCACCCAGGATGCGGCTGGCCTCGCTGCGGCTGCTCTCGGCGCCCTGGCTGCCCAGCTCTGCCCGGGCATAGGAGCTCAGCTGGCACAGGAGGCTCTCACCCACGGGCCCGGGGTTGGATTTCTTCACCTGAGCCTGCAGCGCCAGCGCGTTGCGCCGGGCATGCTCCGCGCAGAACGAGGTGCTGCAGGACAAAGCAGGGCTCAGCATCATGGAGTCATTTGGGTAGGAAGATAAAAGATGATTTGAGCACCCCATCCCCAGCCTGGTCCTGCTTGGTAACCCAGTTCCTGCTGCTGGAATCCCTCCTCCATCAGCAAACTCTCTTCCACCAGGCAGCAAGTGACAGAACAAGGGGACACAGTCTCAAGCTATGTCAGGGAAGGTATAGGTTAGATATTAGGAAAAAAATTTTCACTGAAAGAATAATAAAGCACTGGAATTGTCTTCCCAGGGAGGTGGTGGAATCACCATCTCTGGAAGTGTTTAAAAAAAGACTGGACATGGCACTTGGTGCTATAGTCTAGTTGAGATGTTAGGGCATAGGTTGGACTTGATGATCTTAGAGGTCTCTTCCAACCTCATTATTCTGTGATTCTGTGAACTCCAAAGGAGATCCATTGTATCTGCAGGAATGATGTGTCTGACTCCATGTTCTCAGAAGGTTAATTTATTATTTTATAATACTTTATTATACTAAAAAATGCTACACTATACTAAAGAATACAGAAAGGATGCTTACAGAATGCCAAAAAGATAATAATGAAAACTCGTGACTCTTTCCAGCGTCCTGACACAGCTTGGCTGAAATTGGCCAAAGAGTCAAAACAATTCACACCAGAATCCAATCAAACAATCTCCAAACACATTTCACATGAGCAAAATACAGGAGAAGCAAATAAGTTAAGAATTGTTTTCTTTTTCTCTGAAGCTTCTCAGCTTTCTAGGAGAAAAATCCTGAGCAAAGGGATTTTTCCAGAGAATGTGAATGCCAGAGAGATCCAAGCTTTGCCTCCAAGAGCAGAGCTCAGCAGCCTCGGGGCACCCAAACACTGAGGGGACACCTCGCTCACAGGAGGGGCTCCCACGGATCTGCTGCTCTGCTCTTGCCTCAATGCATTCCTGAGGCTCTGAGCTGGGTTTAAATGCACAATACCACGATAATCTGGGGATTAAAATCTTCATGTTTTCCTCTTGCCAGAGAAAATGGGGGTGTGGGGGGAAAATCCTCTTTTCAAGAGGCCTCTAAAGGCATTTAAATGAGCACAGCCATTCCAAAGGAGCAGCCACCAACCCCTCAATACCTCCCAAACCTTCCACATTCCTGCATTTTCACAGACTCCCAGGATGCTCTGAATTGGTTGGGAATGTCAAGATCATCCAGTTCCACCCCTGCCATGGGCAGGAACACCTTCCACTATCCCAGGTGGCTCCAAGCCCTGTCCAACCTGGCCCTGGACACTTCCAGGGATCCAGGGGCAGCCACAGCTTCTCTGGGAATTCCATTCCAGGGCCTCACCATCCTCACAGGGACAAATTAGTTCCAAATATCTCATCCATCCCTGCCCTCTGGCAGTGGGAAGCCATTCCCTATTGTCCTGGCACTCCACCCCTTGAAAATAGTCTCTCTCCATTTTTCCTGCAGCTCCTTCAGGCACTTTAAGGCCACAATTAGGTCACCTCTGAGCTTCCCTTCTCCAGAACAATCCCAGTTCCCTCAGCCTTTCCTTCTAGGAGATCTGCTCCATCCCTGTGCTCATCTCTGGACTCACTCCAACTACTCCATGTTTCTCCTGAGCTGGGGCAGCTCTGGATGCAGATTTTCACCTGAGCAGGGCAGAAGGGCAGGGAACAAGCCCTGGCACTTGGAATCCCTCACAGGTCCAGCCTGGCAATGCTGAGAGCCCACCCAGCACTGTGGGAACATCACCTCTGGCTCCAGCAGCAGGGAGTAAAATGAGTTTTCAGTAATTAAGGCAGTGAGGTGGGTGAATTTTTGAGCTCTTCTGCTTCCAAATATTCTCACTGGACTCTGCCTTCCCTTCATTTTATGGCACAGGGTGGAGACATCCACTGTGCACATCCCAGCAAATCCTGGAAGCAATGCTCCTGATAAGGACTCTGTGCTCTGTCAGCCAAAATTGTTCCACCCCTTGAGCATTTTAAAGGCCTAAGGGAAGCAGCAGCACAACGAGGCCAAAGCTCCAGAGGGATGTGAGTGGCTGCTCTGGGGATTATCCCCTGGACAGGCAGGGATGTGCTGGGATGAGGGAGGGACTGCACTCACACATCCAGTGCAGGGCCTGGAGCACTGCAGCCACCTTCTGCTGGGTCAGGGCACAGCCCACAGTCCCCACATAACTCCATGGAGTCTTTCTCCAGCTTAAAAACATTTTGGAAAAAGGGAGATGTTTCTCAGAGGTAACCCAAATGCAGCAGCTGAAAGAGAAGAATCATGGAATATCCTGAAAGGGACCCACAAGGATCATCAAGTCCAACTCCTGGCCTTACACAGGACATTCCAAAATGCCATCGTGCTCCTGGGTGCATTATCCAAACACTCCCTGGGCTCTGGCAGGGTTGTGAATGTGACCACTGCCCTGAGGAGCTACTCAAGAGCTCAACTGGAGGAAGAAAAATATTTTTTTCCCCCAAAACCCAGCCTAAATCTCCCCAGACACAGCTCCAGCCCTTCCTTCAAAAGGGAAGACAACAAGAAAAACCTCCCCCAAACCCAGTCTAAATCTCCCCAGACACAGCTCCAGCCCTTCCTTCAAAAGGGAAGACAACAAGAAAAACCTCCCCCACTGCCTGTTTTAATTCCACAGAGTTTAAAACTGGAAAACCAGGAGGAAGAGCCACTCACCCATCCTTCTTCTCAGGCTTGGGAGCGGCGTTGGGACAACGCTTCCCGTTCTTCGTGGACACGTAGCTGCACTGCTTGAAGGGAGCATTCCTGTCCTCGAGGATGTGCTTGATGCAGAACTCCTGCCCCTCCAGGCGGGGCTGGGAGCAGGGCCGGGGGGCGAAGGAGCAGGCCAGGGGCTCCTGGGGCCGGGGCACCGGCGTGAGGCGGCCCCGGCTCGTGGGTAACACGTGAATGCGGATCCTGTTCATGCCCACGCTGGGAAGGGAGCAGAGCAAGGAAAGGGGGTGGAATAAAACGCTGATACAATGAAAAGTAGCAGTGAGAAAGGATTTGGATCAAAGTCTGAGCCCTTCAGCAGAAAGTGCTGCTCCTATTGAGGTAATTCCCAATAATGCTCGAGGGAGCTTTTAGTCCTGCAGAAATCTGGGGGGGAACTCTTCTCTCAGTGCACCCCCGGAGCATCTCCTTGGTGCTCCCAGTGCCCATGGCTGCCTCTGTCCCGATGGGTCCCGATGGATCCCGGTGACTCGTCCTGCCCTGCCGCCTGTGTCCGTGCACGCCCCCGAACCGGGGCATCCCCGCCGCCCATCCAGCCTCACCGAGGGCTGGTGCTCATCCCGGTCCATCCCCGCCTCTATCCCGGTACGTCCCGGTGCATGCCAGCCTCTTCCCCTGTGCCCATCCTGATCTATCCCGGTGTCTATCCCGGTGTATCCCAGTCCATCCCAGCCTCTCTCCCGGTGCCCATCCTGATCTATCCCGGTGTCTATCCCGGTATGTCCCGGTCCATCCCTGCCTCTCTCCCGGTGTCTATCCCGGCCCATCCCAGTCTCTCTCCCGGTATCCATCCTGATCTATTACGCTGTCTATCCCGGTATATCCCTGCCTCTCTCTCCCGCTGCCCATCCTGATCCATCCCGGTCTCTCTCTCGGTGCCCATCCTGATCCATCCCGGTGTCTATCCCGGTGCCCATCCTGATCCATCCCGGTCCACCCCAGACTCTCTCCCGATGCGCGTCCTGATCTATCCCAGTATATCCTGGTCTATCCCGTCTCTCTCCCGGTGCCCATCCTGATCTATCCCGGTGTCTATCCCGGTCTCTCTCCCGGTGCCCGTCCTGATCCATCCCGCTCTATCCCGTCTCTCTCCCGCTGCCCGTCCTGATCTATCCCGGTCTCTCTCCCGGTGCCCCTCCCGGTCTATCCCGGTCTCTCTCCCGGTGCCCCTCCCGGTCTATCCCGTCTCTCTCCCGGTGCCCCTCCCGGTCTATCCCGTCTCTCTCCCGGTGCCCGTCCCGGTCCCGCCGCTCTCCCGCCCGCGCACGTGCTCCGCCACGGCTCTCCCGCGCATGCGCCCTCCCGCCGCCCAGGCGCCGCCATTTTGTCCGCGGGCGGCGGGCGTGAGGGGCACCCCTGAGGGGCGTCCAGGAAGCGCTACCGGAGCGGAGAGCGAGAGGAGACCCGCCCCCGGGACAGTGCAGGACGGAGGAGCCCTGGAGAAGAGCTCGGGAGCCGCGCTGAGGGGCACACCGGGCCCCATTGTGAGCAAGAGGCGCCGCCGCCATCTTACCTCTCTGCCGCCGCGGCCTCCGCGCTGCCGCGCCGTGCGCCCGCCCCGCCTCCTCAGTGGCCCAACCGCTCGCCAATCAGCTGCGAGTAGGGGGGGCGTTCTCGCGCGTGATTGGCTCAGCTCGCAGTCACTCAACCGAAGGGCGACCATGCCTTTCTAGGGTCACGTGGGGGCGGCGCGGCGGGAACGCGACACGTGGGGGCGGCGGGAGCGGGGCGGGGGTCCCGGGACAGGAACGGGGGGAAGGGGGGTCCCGGGACAGGAACCGGGACAGGACACCGGGGCGGGGGTCCCGGGCCAGGTACCGGGGGTGATCCCGAGCCAGGACACAGGGGCGGGGGTCCCGGGACAGGACACTGGGGTGGATCCTGGGCTAGAACACCGGGGCAAGGGTCCCGGACCAGGAACCGGGGGGTCCCGGGGCAGGGGTCCCGAGTCAAGACACCGGGGGTGATCCCAGGCCAGGACACCGGGGCGGGGGTCCCGGGACAGGACCGGGAGATCCCGGGACAGGACACTGGGGGGGGGTCCCGGGACAGGACCCGGAGAGGACGGGGGTGCCGGGACAGGCTGTGTTTTGGCTCCGGGTCACAGCAGGCCCGGTTTGGTCCCGGAGCAGCACCCTGGACCCCCATGACATCACTCGGTCCCCTCCCGGTTTCCCAACACCGGGAAGGGCAAAGCCTCAACATCCCGCCTCCAAGAGGGGCTCCAAAAGAGGGAAGGGAAGCAAGGGATCGCCTTGGCCAGAGCCTGAAATCTAAGAGCTGGTCCCAAAACTGGACCAAATTGATCCCCAAATCCTTGGGAGGGGGTTTGGCAGCAGGAATTCCTCCTAAAAACAAGCTCGAGGTGGAACAAGAGTTTCCCAAAACCATCCAGCGACCACCCATTTATTGAAGGTCAGAAAAGTCAGAAGTCTAAAAAAGAAAGGAAAGAGGGCTTTCCCAAATATTCAACCCAAACCCTGGCAGGTGCCCTGGCCCTGGGCTGAGGCTCCAGGAGAAGCTGCTTCCAGCTCAGCTGGGCACAGCCACGTGCCAGTGTGATTCCCTGAAGGGCTGCCCCGGGCATGGTGCCCACAGGAGCAGCCTGGCACTTTCTCATCCCAGATCCCACTGGGAATGTGCCACCCTGCCCCCAGGGTTTCCCGTGGAAATCCAGGGATCTGCAGGAAGGGAGCAAGGGATGGAGACAGCATCCTGAACCACAACAGGTGCAGGAAAAACAGGACCCATGGGAGGGAAAACAGCTCCCATCACCTGGGATTCCCTCAGCACCCCCACATCCCTCCATCCCCCAAAAACTCAACACCAACACCTCAAGGGAACCTCCCCAAAAGTCCCCCTGGGCTCTGCCACAGCCCCTCGGAATTAAAAGGAACCAAACCACTGAGATATAAGTTAATGCTTAAATTATTTGTAAAACATCTTAAATTTTCTGTGACATATTTTAAATATCCCCCATGTTCCCCAGAGGGGGGGTCAAAGCCCAACACTAACTGGGAGCCTATGGGGGAAAGGGAGGAATAGAGAAAGGGTTCCTTATCCTTTCACAGCTTTTAACAACTAAATATCAATAATAAAAGTTATATTATAATAAAATAAGTTCTTCGTGAGGCAGTGGAGATCAAAAAGCCCTTAGAAAAGCCCCGCGGGTTTGGGCTCGGGCTCTGGACTCAGTAGTAAAAATGGGGTTATTTGGGGAGGGGAGGCAGCGGGGGGGGCGGTTCCGAGGGCAGGGGGGGCGGTCGGGGCTTGTCCGTGTTGCTGGCAGCTCTGGAGCTGCTGGAAGCCCGGGGGTTCAGGAGCTCGAACGAGTGGAACTCGAAGGCGGGGGGCTGCGTGGGCTGCATGCCCTGCGCGCTCAGCAGCGAGTGCAGCATATTCACCGTGTCCTGATAGTCACTGGCCTGGCTGACGTTGTGCCCGTTGGCCCCCGAAGGCCCCTTGTCCGATTTGTGGGCGCCCCGGGCTTTGCTGGGCTGCGATAAATCCGAGCTGTGCCCGGGCAGGTGGGCAGCCCCGGGAAGGTGGGCGTAAGGGAACGGCACCGCGGGGCCTTTGGAGACTTTGCCCACCTTGGGCTGGTGCTCGTGGGGCACGGCTGGGGGCTCCTCGGGCAGGGGTCTTTTGCGGGTGGGGGCGAGAGGCCCGTAGCCCTTGTGGGGGGTGGCGGTGGCGCCGGGTTGGGCGCCGTGTTTGGAGTCCCCCGGGCGCTTGGCCGCGGTGCTGGGGCCGGCGCCGAGCTGGGCGTGCAAGTGTTTGTGCGAGTGGTGGTTGTGGTGGTGGTGGTGATGGTTGGATGAGTGGCCCTTGTGCTTCTCTTTGTACTCCCGGCTCTTCCCGGCGCCGCCCTCGTCCGCGGAGCCGTGTCTGTCTCCGGGAGCCGGCACCTTAATCCGCATCTTGATGTCCTCCTGCTTGGAGGGCATCGGCCTCTCCCCGCCTCCCCCCACCGCCGGGATCCTCATCTTGAGAGCTTTGTCACCCTTGTCGGCGCCAGGCGGGCGCTCGGGGTTCTCCTGCCCCGTGCTGGGGATTTTCAGGACGATTGGGGAGGGGTTGCTGTCCTGCTGCCCTTCCCTCTCCCGCTGCTGCTGCACCAGGAGGTTCTGCGCGGCGTAGGCGTACTGGGAGCGCACATTGGCTTCCATGTTTTCCAGCTGCCGCTTCTGCGCCGCCAATTCCTCGGCGTGCTTGGCCCGGTATTCCTTGAGGGACACCTTGGCCGAGGGTGCGTTCTTGGTGCTCTGCTTGGGGTAGGAAGCGCCGTCCTGCTGCGGGTGCTCAGCGGCTGACGTGCCCTCGCTAGTCCTGTGGATGTCCAGCTTGGCAGGGGGGTGCCAGTGATCCGCCTGGGACGGATCGGCGGCGCTCGGCTCCGCGGGGGAATCGGCGGCGGCCGGGAGCGCCGGCCCCGCGCCGGCCGTGGAGGATGTGGACATGCTCATGAGGCCAGCGATGTTCATGTCCGAGCTGTTGTTCCTGGAGATCATGTTGAGGATTGTCTGCTCTGACAGGCTCTCGTCATCGCCGTGGTCGTCGGTTTTGGATTTCCTGGCTGCTTGAGAGGCCTGGAATTAAAGAAATCAGCAAGAGTTTACTTGGGGTGTCGCCGGAGCTGGTTTAATCCAAACAGCTCCTCAGGACAGTGCAAGGTCTTCTTTACAAACAGATCCACTTTGCTCCCTTCCCTCCTTGTGGGAAAATTCCCAACCCCTGGAAGCAGGGCTGCTAATGCAGCTGGAAAACCAAAGTTCTGTACAAGTTAATTCACAACAGATGAACTGAAGAACCACACAGTATCCCAATTCCACACGAACTCCAGCACCACACAGTATCCCAATTCCACACACAACTCCCTTCCCTGCTGTCCTGCACTGTGATTCCCAAAGGAATCACAGCCTGTGCCCCGGGTTCTTACCCGCCAGTTCCGGATCCGTTTCAGTCGGCTGGGAGTTTTCTCAAGGATTTGCAGGAATTCATGAGTCAGTTCTGCAGAGGAGACACAAACACAAGCAGGAGGGTCAGAACAGCCCCAGTCCAGCAGGACAACCCCCTCCTCTGACAGATGGAGCTACTGGTGGGATGGAGCTGCGCCAGGAGGGGCATTCTGACAACTGGAATCACTGACCCATTCAAACTCATTTCTCTGTGGTGCTACAGAAGCTGCTGCTGCCCTGGAAAAGCTCAACTAGCCCTGAACTCCTGGAGCCCGTGAGGTGGTGTTGGAACATCAGACCCAGGACCAGCGATGCCAAAATCATTTTAAGAGCCTTTTGCAGGGAAAAAAAAAACCTCGCTCCCAAACTTACCATCTAAGAGCTCCAGAGTTACAGTGCCATCAACGTATTCCCACCAGTGCTTCCCGTCCGTGGAGACTGGGATCTCCCAGTTGGACCACTTACAGGCCAGGTGGATACAGACGCAGGCCACAACGGGCGGGGTGTACTGCAGGCTGAAGGTGGTCAGGTGCAGGCTGACGTCACCGGGAGAGAAAACAAAAAGCCATCAACTCCCACGCCTGAGCTGCAGATCCACGCGGGACGTGGGGGGAATGTGGCCCTTTGGACCAGCCCAGAAGGAGCCTGAGGCACAGCCAGCTCTGTCCTGCTCCAGCACAGCGGGGTTTCGCTTGTTCGGGCCTGCTTTGCTACAGGGAGTTTGGGTTCTCCTTCACCACCAGTTTTTGTTCATGGTTTTTAGAGAGGTGATTTGGGAGCTTCTCTGAGAGGGAAGGTCACTGGGGGCCTGCCAGCCCCACCTGTGCTCTGGAGAGAAACTCATCCTTGTTGTGCTACAGGAAATTTGGGATCTCCTCCAATTTGGGATCTCCTCCAAAAGAGGAAAGTCAGTGCTGAGGTCACCCACCAGCCTCTGCTCTGAGGAGAAACTCATCCTTGTTTTACTACAGGAAATTTGGGGTCTCCTCCATCAATTTCCCTGTTAGTCCTTCTTTCAATGGAGGAAATTTGGGATTCCCCTCCAAGGGGGAAAAGTCACTGGGGACCAGCCCCACCTCTGCTAGTGAAGAGAAATTTATCTGGTTTTTTTTTGCTCATCCCCATTTTGCTACAGCAAAGTTGGGATTTCCTCCATCTCTGTTCATTCTTTGTTTGCTGCAGAAAAATTTGGGACCTTCTTCACCGGTTTTCTTGTTCATCCCAGTTTTGCTACAGAAAATTTGGGAGCTCCAAGGGCAAAAGTCAGTCCTGGGGTCACCTGCCAGCCTCACCTCTGCTCTGGGGAGAAACTTCCAAGCACAACTCCCAGATGGCATCCAAGGAGCAAACCTGCACTTTTCAGCTTTAGGAAGGGTCTGGTCCTTCCCAAAGGATTTTTAGGAATACACTTTATACTCAAGAGAGCCTGAGCCAGGTGACCTATAAAATATTTTCATTAATAAATTGATTTTCCACGTGGCCATGAGTGCTGGGAGATGTGGGCAGCACCAGGAGAACTGAGGGACTACAAGGATCCTGAAGGAACACCAGAGCTTAAGGAAACTCAGAAGCAAATCTTGAGTGTGGGATTTGCCCACTCCTGAATGGATCCTTTGGGAATTCTGCCACTGAGGCCCCACATGGCACCATCTCCTCACCACCTTTTTCATCAGTGAAAAGTGGAGAGGCTGAAGTTTGGCATCTACAACCCAAAATCCTCAAGTTTCCTGAATAATGGGTTTATCCAGAGGAGTCAAACCCAGGAAATTCAGAGCCTTGGGAGAGCAAACTCAAGGAAAACAAAGAGCCTCAAGCCTGCCCCATCACGATGCCAGAATGAAATCAAAAGGAACACAAGGATTAATCCAGCTCATGCCAGAACTGGCTCACTCAGGCAACACCAAGGCTCTTCTTCACACTTTCGGCCTGGATTTCCCTCAATTACAGCCTTAACTCCTAATCCCACGGCTTTGAAATTCTGGCTGCAGGGATAAACCAGGTTTCAGGGCTGTGTTTACCCAAACATCAGCACCAGCACGATCCCGAGGCCGGAAATCCACAGGGTGCCCTTTGGAGCCTGAAACACCTTCAACAAACAGTGAAGGTGAGCAGGGAACACTTCCCAGGTGGAAAAGGGAAACCACATGCCCAGACAGATCTTAGAGGCATCTCCAGCCCTGCAGCTTCAACTGTGTTGGCACCTAAACCACTTTTCCCTCAGTAATTTCCCAAAAACTAAAGTGTTTTCCATCTCCATGATGTTCCAAACATGAATTCCATGATTTGTCTGAAGCTGATAATCCAGGAAATTAAATTTAGAAATAATCCCAGCAAAAGTGCTGGCATCAGGCTGGCAGTGAAAATGTAGGGACAAAACAAAGCAGAGAAAGAATCTGGGGTTGATTTTCATTTCCAGGGAAAATTTAAGGACAAAACAACCCAAATGAAGAACTTAGGAGAGATTTTTCTTTCCAGGGAAAACTTAGGGGCAAAACAACCCATATAAAAAACTTGGGGTTGATTTTTTTTTTCATTTATGCCCCAAACCACCTTTTTTGGGGGGTACAAAGCATATTCATGGACAATTTCCACAGCACCTTGTTGAAAACTCTCCAACACCCAGGAGTAAGCAAGAAAAAAATTATATACTCATTTTCCCTCCACCTTTCTGGTTTTGTTTTTTTTTTTTTTTTCAAACTTTCACAATTAAATTCCTATTAAATAAGCAGTGAAGCTCCTGAGTATCCCATCTGCCTTATTTTCCAGCTCATTTTTCCCAGCAGCTGGCAGGAAAAATAGCTGGAACCCTTTCTTAAGGCTCTTCCTGTGGGATTCCCAGCTGCTCCCAGGCTGAGTGATGCCTCTGGGGCCACAGGCAGCAGATAAATTATCAACCCATTATAAAATGATAAAATAATAACCTGTTTGTAGCCATGAAATAGGAAGTTTGTGCCAAGTCCTTGCTGGCTGCAAGAAACAAACAAACAAAAAAGAACAATCAGGGTGTTATTTGCATATTGTTGTGTTATTTTAGTGCAAGAACCATGAGCCACCCACAGATTGACCAGCAGGCCACAGCCACGAGGATTTTGGGAACTGCTGTTCACTGAGAGCTTTGTGTGGTTCAGAAGAGCTTGAACCATCTAAAATTGGTTTGAGAATCAGAGGGATGGATCAGCTCTCCTGGGAGGAAAAGCTGGGAGAATTGGGATTGTTCAGCCTGGAGAAGGCTCTGGGGTCACCTTGTTGTGGCTTTTCAGGTTCCAAGAGAGCTGAAGTGGGACTCTGGCTGGAACCTGGAGGGGCAGGACAAAGGGGAATGGTTTTTCACCTGGAAAAGGTGAGAATAAGATGGGAAATTGGGAAGAAATCCCTCCCTGTGAAGGTGGGGAGGCCCTGATTGTCCAGAGAAGCTGTGGCTGCCCCATCCCTAGAAGTGTTCAAGGCCAGGTTGGAACAACCTGGGCAAGTGGAAGTTGTCCTTGCCCTCCCAACCCAAGCCATTCCAGAGTTCTGGGAAGCTCTGGAGCAATCCCAGCTGGACACTCCCCCATATTTTCCTCCCAATTCCCTCTCACCTCGCACAAGCTGGGTGCACTTCACCACGTGGGTGTGAGGATGGTCAATGGTGATCTCAAACCCTGGAAGGACACAGACAAAGGACCATCAGAACCAGCAGCACAGCCCTGAATCTGTGTTCTCCTGCACCCCTTCCCTCCTACAGCCCTGCTTGGAGCCAGGCAGGAATAGAGGAGCCCATTTTTTTTTTTCCTGTATCCAGAAGTCTCAAGTTCTCCAGCTACAAACCCAGAAGGTCTCTGCTGCTGCCAGACCTCCCAGCTTCTGAAAGGCCTCACTGGAAACAAAACAACTATTAAAGAGTTTAAAAATAGCAGGACAAAGCCTCTTGAAGCAGCTGGGAGGAAGGCAAAGACAATGGCATCTGCTGCAAGGAATTTCTCTCACCCAAAAAGCTGAGAGGAAGCAGATTGTTTTCCCTTTGAATGGGCCTAAAGCACTGAGGACAACTGAGTTTAATCCTTGCTCCCGCTTCCTCCTCGCTTTGGGAATTGTGTTTGAAAGGGGAAAAAAAGAATTCCAATTGGTCCATGTGCACAGCAGATCTGCAGAATGTTCTGGGAGAACTGGGGTGTTTAAAAAGGCCTCTGGAGAACTGAGAGGCTGCAGAACTGGGCTTGGTTTAGCCACAGGCTTGTGGCCACAGCAACTCTGCCCCCACGGAAGGAGGGACAAGGGGTCTGCTCTGAATCCAGTCAGGAGTAACAAATCCTGCTCTTTTGGAGGGAAAATCTACCTGAATCTGCCTCTGAAACAGAACATTTGTTAGTGAACACAACTTTTAATAGTACATTTGATAAAGAAACAGGGCAGCAGCTCCACCAGCCACAGCCCTACGTGGAGACTTCTACTTCCAAAAACACCCAGAAACTGTTCCTGGTTTGTTGAGTTCTGGGGGTTCTCCCCCATTTAATTATTTCATCAAAATATTCACTTCCAACCCATTTTTTAAGACATCTCTCAGTACAAACTGCTTCCTGCAACAGAACTGGAGCATTATGGCCTGGAATTGGATGGTCTTTAAGGTCCCCTCAAACCCAAACCATTCCATCATTCTATGATAGAGCTGGAAAGCACAACCCAGGACCAAGACTGGTGTCCAAGCAGCACAAATCCTGATTTTTAGGGGAAAAAAAAAAAAACACCAAAGTGACAAACCACACTTAAATCTCTCAGCATTGAGCCTGCCACAAGTTACACCTGAAAAATTGACGTTAAAACAAGAGTCAGGCTGAAAAACAGGGTTTGTTGTGTGCACTCTGTGGAAGGGATGAGGAATTCTGCAGCCTGTGGAATTCTCCTGGCTCTGGGATTGGTGTGGCAGTCCGGCCGCTCCGAGGAACTTACCCAGGGTCTGTAGGATTATGCTCTCTAGAATGACCAGGTCTTGGGCTTGTTGCAGGTAAGCCTGGGGTTGAGAGGACAGGCAGGTTACTCACGGAGAGGCACTTGGATCAAGCCTGCACATTCCTAACACCCTTCTCTCCAGGGTAAAAAAATGGGAATCTCCCTGCACGGGGGGGACTGGAACAGATTCCCTGTGAGTGTTCAAGGCCAGGCTGGATGGAGCTCAGAGCAAGCTGGGCTACTGGAAAATGTCCTGCCCATGGCAGGTGGGTGGATTGGGATGGGATTTAAGGTCCTTCCAACCCAAAGCATCTGGAGATTCTAAGAAAGAGGGAACAGAGTGTTTGGAGGGCCCTGGGTGCTGGTCCCCCACATGAGCAGTGCAGAAATCACCTGCTTTTCCTGCCTTTTTAAAAAATTTTTTAAGTTTCCTTGGAAAAAGCTGCCCCTTCCAGCAGGACTCACTGCTCAGCTCCAGGTAAAAGGGGCTGTCTGGAGAAATGAGGGATCAGCAACGTTTTTAACCCCCTGAGAGAGGTGCTGGGCCAAACTGCTCCCACAGAGGAGCTCCTCTGCTCCACACCCTCCTCAGCAGCACTGCAGGCACACAGCACCCCTCTCCAGCAGAGGAGAAAAGGCTTTGCACAGATGGGGAAGCCCAAACCCCTCTGCAGCAGGAGAGGCTGGATGGAGAAGCTGCCCCTGAGCAGCTCAGGAGGGTGGAGGAGCAGCAGGAGCCACAATTCCGATGCCATTCCCACTCCTGCAGCTCTCACAGCACATCCCAAAGCTCCCTGCCCACGTTTACCTCACTCTTGGTGTCCAGCAGAGGCTCCTGGGGGTGCAGACAGGCATGTGCCACCTTGATGACGTGCTCCAGCTTCCGAGGCTGCTCCTCCACCTTGGCTGCCAGGAAAAGAGCTGCTGGCACCACCGACTGTGGAGGAAAATGCTCTGTTTGCTCAAAAAAGCCACTAAATTCAAAATTAAAGCAAACAAACCAGGTGGATTCTCAATATTCCTTCATGGAAAGAAGGCTGTTCAAGTCTGGCCACCATCAGGGGGGAGAAAAGGGTCCCTTCTCCCTTCCCAAACCTCCTCCCAGGGTGGGTTCCCCTCCCCAGGAGTGGATTTGGGGGTTCCCAGCGCCCCCCACCCCCCAAATGCCAGCACTCACATTCCTGTGGAACTGGGTGAAGGACTGCACCATGTAGAAGCGATGCATGTACACGATGGCTGTGTTGATGGTGAGCTGGGAGCTGGGGATGGGGTTAAGGAAAAGCACAGAGACCCCCAGGCAGGCCCAGGAACAGACCCCAACAGCACCAGGATGGGACAGGCTCTCCTCACTCTCCATGGCCTTCCCTGCACCCCAGCACAGCTCTCCTCAATCCCAAAACAGGCTCAGCACTCCTCACAACCGAGCTGAGCCTTCCCAACACCCCAGGAGAGCTCTCCCTGCTCCCAAAACGGGTCTGCTCCATCCCAAACAGGCTCAGCTCTCCTTCCTCACAACCTGGCACAGCTCTCCCTGCTCCCAAAATCCTTTCTGGGATCTCCGTGGTTCTAAAATAGGCTCGGCTTTCCCAGGCACTCGTGGGCCGGGCCCTCACAACACCCCAGTGCAGCTTTTCCCACTCCTCCAACCGGATTTCCTCAATCCCAAAACGGGCTCGGCTCTCTCCACTCCCAGGCCGGGCCTTCCCGCCTCACCAGCGCAGCTTTCCCTGCTCCTGAAACGGCATTTCCGCCACCTGGAAACGGGCTCGGCCGTCCCTGCTCCCGCTCCGGCCGCGTTTTCCCTTCCCCGCTCCCGAAATCTGCTCGATCCCAAGGCGGGCTGGGCGCAGCGGGGCCGGGCCCGCCGCTCCCTTCCGAGCACCCCGGCACCGCTCTCCCCGCTCCCGGGCCGCCCAGGCCTGCCCAAACCTCTCCAACACGCCAGCACAGCTTTCCCTGCGCCCGAAACGGGATTTCCTGAGCCCCAAAACGGGAAAAGCGGCGCCCGCCGCCCCGAGAGCCGGGCCGGGCCTTGCCCACACCCCGGCACCGAGCTCCGCGACCGGGGCCGGGCTCTGCTCCATCCCCGCAACACTCGGCTCTCCCTTCACTCCCTCCCGGCTCTCCCCGCACTCCCTCCCGGCTCTCCCCTCACTCCCTCCCGGCTCTCCCCCTCCCGGTTCTCCCCGCCCCGCCCCGCTCCCACCCGCGGCCTAGCGCGGCCTAGCGCGGCCGGATACACGTTGAGGCGCTGCCCCATGTCCTGCAGCAGGTTGGCCGCCTGCTGCCGGTACGAGAGCTCCTTGTCGGGGTCGAGACCGGCGCGGCGGGACGGGCTCCGCTCCAGCTGCTCGCGGCTGAAGTACCAGCGCCGCCCGGGCCCGGCGCCGCCGCCGCCCGCCGAGGCCTCCATGGCGGCTCTGCGCCCGCGCGGGGGACGCGGCGTGCGCACGCAGCGCGGCGGCGCGATGACGTCAAGCGCCGGGTGGGCGGGCACGGGGGGGAGCCGTTGGCGGCGCGAGCGTTCCAAAGCGGGGAGGGACGTTGAGGGGGCGGGGTCTGAGCGGGAAGCCACGCCCCCTCGCGGGCAGGCCCCGCCCCGCGCTTCCCCTCACGCCGTGAGGGGCTCCGGTTTGAGGGGCTCCGGTTTCAGGGGCTCCGGTTTCAGGGGGTCCCGCAGCACTTCCGCACCTCGGGGCGGTCCCCGTGGCCCCACCACCGGCTTCTCAGCTCCCCCTTCTACGCATTGACACCCGAGGACCCCTGGGATAGCGGTGTGGCCTTCCAACCCGAGACCCCCTCCTCAGCGGGACCTCAGTGTACCCCTCCGGTATGTTTCCCCCCCACCCCGGGAACCTCCGAGCCCTCCAAGATCCGGTTTTACCGGGATCCCGCAGCCCCAAGTCGTTGTTTGTACCCCCCCAACCGACTTTTCACCCCCTTTCCCTTACCGGGACCCCCCCTCACCGGCTCCCGGTGTTTTCTCCCCCCTGGGATCCCGAGCCCCCTCCCAACCGGCAGCTCCTCCGCCCCACAGGCCAGGCCACAGCTCGTATCCAAAGTGTTTTATATATAATTTATCTGTACACACGAAGGACAAAGTACCTCAGGTCTGCGCTGGGGTGAGGGAGCCAGTGCCCCCCGCTCCGGGCTGGGGGGAAAAAAAAAAAATAAAAGGAAAAAAAAAGGCACTTCATTAGGGTTTTTTTTGCATTTAAAAGGGGGAGGGTCTTTCCCCCTCCCCTCCCCGCCACAGGCCCCCCGGAGGGGGCTGGGACCCCCGGGGGGTGAGGGGGCTGCGGAGATGCTGGGCCTGCGCCTCCCCACCCCCGCAGGCGGCACTTCAATTTGGCACATGGAGGGGGCTGGGGACCCCCCGCCCCCAAAACCCCCTGCAGTCCCTTTTCTTTTGGGGGGAGGGGGCCCGTCTCCCCTCTTTGGCACATGGGGGGGTTCAGCAAAGGGATGGGGGTTACCATGACCCCCCTCCCACAAAAAACACCCCGGTGCAGGGCTGGGAAACACCCCCTAAAACACCCGCGGAGGGGGGGCACAGGGTTAACCTCCCCACACCTCCCAACCACCTCCTTGTGTCCATTTCTCCCTTTTTTGTTTTTAAATACGTGTATTTGGGGATTTTTCCTTTTTTTCTTTTTTTTTTTTTTTTGCCTGAGCTCGGCACAGGCTGGGGGAGTCCCCGGCGTGGGGGGACACCATGGGGACCCCCCCTAACTGCCCCCAGGCCCCGCATTGAGGAAGTAGGTGGTCATCTCCCCCTTGCCCTTGACCTTGACCAGCCCCCGGCACTCCAACACGTAGCCCTTGGCAGCCAGCACCTGGTACAGGTCTGTTGTCACCTGGAGGAGGGGACACGGCGGTAAGGGGGGGTCTCTGGGCAGGGGTCCTGTGTCCCTCCCAGCCCTGACTGACCTGGATGCGGTCGGGGACCCCGGTGCTGTCCATGCGGCTCGAGACGTTGACGGTGTTGCCCCAAATGTCGTACTGGGGCTTGCGAGCCCCGATGACCCCCGCGACCACTGGGCCCATGTTCAGGCCTGGGGGGACAGGGTTGGGAGTCAGGGACCACCCCCACACTCGGGGAAGGGGGGAAAAGAGGAGTGAGGGGGGAAAAGAAGGGGTGGGGGGGTGAGATTGGAAAAGGAGAGAGAGATTGGAAAAGGAGAGAGTGACAGGGAGAAGAGGAATGTGGAGGGGGGAAAGGGGAGGTGAGAGGGGAAAAAGAGGTAAAGAGAGGTGAGGGGTGAGATTGGAAAAGGAGAGAGTGACAGGGAGAAGAGGAATGTGGAGGGGAAAAGGGAGAGATGATGGGAAAACGGGAGTTGAGAGTGGAAAGAGAGGTGAGGGGGGAAAAGAAGGGGTAGGGGTGAGACTGGAAAAGGAGAGAGTGACAGGGAGAAGAGGAATGTGGAGGGGAAAAAGGGGAGGTGAGATGGGAAAGGGGAGGTGAGAGGGGAAAAAGGGGGAAAGAAGTGAGGAGGGAAAAGAAGGGGTGGGGGATGAGATTGGAAAAGGAGAGAGTGACAGGGAGAAGAGGAATGTGGAGGGGAAAAAGTAGAGGTGATGGGGAAAGGGGAGGTGAGAGGGGAAAAGGGGAAAGAAGTGAGGAGGGAAAAGAAGGGGGTCAGGGGTGAGATCAGAAAAGGAGGGAGAGATTGGAAAAGAATGGGTGAGGGGAAAGGACAGGTGAGAGGGGAAAAAGGCCAGGAAGGAAGAAAAAGGGGTGTAAAAAGAAAAGGAGTGTGAGAGAGGAAAATGGGGTATAAAAAGGAAAAACAAGAGGTGATTGGGAAAGGGAGAGAGAGGGGAAAGGAGTGCAAGAGCCGCCAGCACAAAGCTACAAACAGCATGGGATGGCTGGAGGTGCAGAGGGGCGTGCAAGGGGCGTGCAAGGGCTCACCAATCTTCATCTGGAAGTTGTTGAAGGAGTGCTCGTTGATGTACTTCATCTGCTCCATGAGGTGCATGGCGTAGTCGGCCAGCGCCGCGATGTGGCTCCGGCCCTCGCGGTCGTAGGTGGCCGCGTTGAGCCCCGATGCCGCCATGTAGGTGCTGCCAATGGTCTTGATCTTCTCCAGCTGCCGGTACTTCTGCTCGCTGATGATCTGGGGGGACGGGCAGGGGTCACCTCGACAGGGTGATGGGTACCCCAAATCCTGCACCCCGTCCCATGAATGCTGTTCCATGGCTTTTCCAGCATTCTGCACTGTGGCTCCACCAGTGCTGCTCCACAGCCTCTCCAGCACCCCATGACCACATCCCCTGCACCCCAACCTCCTCCACAGCATTCCACAACCCCTCCAACACCTCTGTACACGATCTCCTGCATCCTGCCCCAAATATGGTGCTCTGCAGGCTCTGCATACCTGGTGCATCCCATCTTGCACCTCATTCATGGTGCTCCACAGCCTCTCCTGCAACCTGTGGCTGTTGCAATCCCTGCACCCCATCCTCATCTATGGTGCTTCACAGCTTCTCCAGCACTCCAACACCTCTGTACACGATCTCCTGCATCCTGCCCCAAATATGGTGCTCTGCAGGCTCTGCATACCTGGTGCATCCCATCTTGCACCTCATTCATGGTGCTCCACAGCCTCTCCTGCAACCCATGTCTGTGATCCCTGCACCCCATCCTCATCTGTGGTGCTTCACAGCTTCTCCAGCATCCCGTGCACTCCATCTCCTGCACCCTGTCCCCAAACCTGGTGTTCCACAGCCTCTCCAACACCCCATCTTCCTGCACCTCATCCTTGTGCACTCCATCCATGCTGCACCCATTCCTGTGGCTCCATGAAAGCTGCTCCATGGCTTCTCCAAGAGTGAAGTACATCCTGTACCTCATCCCCACTGCTCCACTGCCTTCCCATGACCCCATGACCACATTCCCTGGACCACAACCTCATCCCCACTGCTCCACAGCCTCTCCAGCACCCCACAAACCCCATCAGCTGCACCCCCTCCCCGTGCACTTCGCCCCCATGCACCCCCTTGCCCCTTCTCTGCCCCAGCACCTCATCGAAGTCAGCGATGATCTCGTTGAGCAGCCGCAGACACTCCACACCCTCGTTGTTGGCCTCCAGCTCCACGTAGAACTCGGAGAAGTTGCTGATGGAGGCGAACATGACGGCCACGCACTCGCAGGACTGGTAGTAGAGCTCGTCGTTGCGCCGCTCCCGTGCCAGAAAGTGCGCGGCCACGTCCTTGGGCAGGATGTTGTGCAGCAGCCGCCGGTTGTAGGCCTGGAGCTCCTCCATCTCCTCCTTCTCGCCCGTTGCCTGTGGGCACAGAGCCAGGTGGGAGCTGCCACAGGACCCCACGGCCTCCCCAGCATCAGGGAGGGGGTTGGTCCCAACCCCATGGACATCCCAGTCCTGGGGTGCAGGGCAAGGGTTGGTCCCAGCCCCATGGTCACCCCAGTCTTGGGGTGCAGGGAAAGGGTTGGTCCCAGCCCTGCCTTTGTGGCAGGGTGTGGGGAGGGGGGTGGTTCTGGCCCTGGACTGGTCCCTGTCCCATGACTGCCCCAGTTCTGCGGTGCAGGGAGGGTCAGTCTTGGTCTCAGGGTGGAAGGAAGGTGTTGATTCCAGCCCCATGGTCACCCCAATCCCAGGGAGCAGGGGAAGAGGCAGTTCCCATCCCATGGTCACCCCAATCCCAGGGAGCAGGGGAAGAGACAGTTCCTGTCCCATGGTCACCCCAATCCCAGGGAGCAGGGGAAGAGGCAGTTCCTGTCTCATGGTCACCCCAATCCCAGGGAGCAGGGGAAGAGACAGTTCCTGTCTCATGGTCACCCCAATCCCAGAGAGCAAGGGAAGAGACAGTTCCTGTCTCATGGTCACCCCAATCCCAGGGAGCAGGGTCAGTCCCGGTCCCACAACCCCCTCAGTTCTGGGGTGCTGAGAGGGGTCAGTCTTGTTCCAGAGTATGAGAAGGCATCAATACTGACCCCGTGGTCACCCCAGTCCTGGGGTGCAGGGAAGGGGTTGGTCCCAGTCTCAGGAGGCAGGAAAAGGGTCATTCCTAACCCCCCACACCTTGGTCATACCTGGAGCTTCCAGAGGAAGTCGAGGCGGGCGGTGGACTCGACCTGCTGCGCGTGCAGGTACAGGGCGAGCGCGAACACGGCCAGGACCACGGGGGTCACGTAGCGCAGGGCCACCTTCCCCTCTGCCGGGCTGCAGGACCCCCGGGACCCCTGAGGTGGGCTGGGGGATCTGTCCCTGCCCACCCAGAGATCCCAAACTGCACACAGTCCCCAAAGAGGCATCCAGACCCCAAAGAGGCATCCAGACCCCAAACATGCACCCAGACCCCAAACTGCACCCAGACCCCAAACTGCACCCAGACCCCAAAGAGGCATCCAGACCCCAAACATGCACCCAGACCCCAAACATGTACCCAGACCCCAAACATGCACCCAGACCCTAAACGTGCATCCAGACCCCAAACATGCATCCAGACCCCAAACATGCACCCAGACCCCAAACTGCACCCAGACCCCAAAGAGGCATCCAGACCCCAAACATGCACCCAGATCCCAAACATGCACCCAGACCCCAAACGTGCACCCAGACCCCAAACTGCACCCATACCCCAAACATGCACCCAGACCCTAAACTGCACCCAGACCCCAAACTGCACCCAGACCCCAAACATGCACCCAGACCCCAAACAGGCATCCACACCCCAAACAGGCACCCAGACCCCAAACAGGCACCCAGACCCCAAACGTGCACCCAGACCCTAAACATGCATCCAGACCCCAAACATGCAGCCAGACTCCAAACTGCAGCCAGACTCCAAACTGCAGCCAGACCCCAAACTGCAGCCAGACCCCAAGCATGTACCCCGAACCCAAACATGCACCCACCCACTCCACGGACACCAAATTTGCACTCAGAACCTAAAGTTCTCAGTCATCCACCCAGGGGAACTCCAAACATGCACCCAACCCCAAAGATTCACCCACTCATCCAAGAGACCCAAAACCTGCACTCAGATCCCAAAGATCCACCCAGACCCCAAGATGCACTCACTCCCTTCCGGGACCCCAAAGCTGCATCCAGACCCCAAACATTCACCTTCCCATCCCAAGGACCCTAAATCTGCATGGCAGACCCCAAAGATCCACTCACCCACCCAAGAAGCCCCAGATTTGCACCCAGACCCCAAAGCTGAGCCCACACCAGAGACCCTGAGGCTGTTCCCACCTCCCCAGCACTGCAGCACAGACCCCCAAGGGACCCTTCTGCTTCTGCCCACCCTCACACCCCTACCCAGGTCCCCACTGGCTCCAGTTTCCCACTCACCACTCTCCCTGGGTCACGTTGAAGGGGGGCCTGTGGGGACAGGAGCCAGGGGTCAGTGGGGTGGGGACACAGCTCCAAGGTGGGGACCCCTGGGGGACTGGGGGCACTCACAGGGCGTTGGCCAGGACCAGCAGGTCGGCGTTGTCAAAGAGGGCTGCGTGAGGCCCCTCCACCAGCAGCAGGAACGTGGCCTCGATGCCCACCATGAGCAGCAGCTTCCCGATGCTACTGATGTGCAGGAAGACGGAGCAGGCCAGCAGGCTCAGCACCACGCTGTAGCTGAAGTACTGGGGAGCACATGGTGGGGTGCAGCAGCACCCCAGGAACACCAGATGGTACCCAGGAACACCAGGTGGCACCCCTGGGATCTTTGCAGCACCCTGGGAACCCCAGATGGCACCCCAGGAACCAGGACTGGCATTCCAGGAACCCCTGTAGCACCCTTGGAATGCTGGATGGAACCCTGGGAACCCCTGTAGCACCCTGGGAATACTGGCAGACTGAGAGAATATTGCAGGCACTCCTGGAAATCCATGATGGCACCTCAGGAACCCCAGCCCTCACCCCAGGAACCCAGGATGGAACTCCTGGGGGACCCTGGACAGCACCCCAGTAACCTCTGCAGCAACTGGGAATCCCACATGGCACCCCTGGGAACACCAGCCAGCACCACAGGACTCCTGAAGCACCCCAAGAACTCCAGGAACCATGGATGGTACCCCAGGAACCCTGAATGGCACCCTGGGAACACCGGCTGGGACCCCCAAGAACTCCTTCAGCACCCCAGGGACCCCAGACAGCATTCCAGGAACCCCTGCAGCACCTCAGGAACACTGGATGGCACCCTTGGGAACCCTGGAACTCCTGCAGCACCCCAGGAATCCCAGCACCTCCCCACGCCCACAGGGACCTTGCACCCCTGGGGACACTGTGCCAGCACCCAGCAACCTCAAGGGCTCAGTGCCAGCACCCACTGAGGACCTTGGACCTGAGCGACCTGCTCCAGCACCCCGTGTGTGTGGGGACCCTGTGCTGGCACCCTGCACCCCAGTGCCAGCACTCTGGGGGACACTGAACCCTCCGGGACCCTGTGCCAGCATCCTTAGGGACACAGTGCCTGCAGGGACCCCATTCCAGCATCCTCAGGGACCCTGTGCCAGCATGTCTGGGGACACTGCACCCATGGGGACCCTGTGCCAGCACTCTGGGGGACACTAAACCCTCCGGGACCCTGTGCCAGCATCCTTAGGGACACAGTGCCTGCAGGGACCCCATTCCAGCATCCTCAGGGACCCTGTGCCAGCATGTCTGGGGACACTGCACCCATGGGGACCCTGTGCCAGCACTCTGGGGGACACTGAACCCTCCGGGACCCTGTGCCAGCATCCTTAGGGACACAGTGCCTGCAGGGACCCAATTCCAGCAGCCTGCATCCTCAGGGACCCTGTGCCAGCATGTTTGGGGACACTGCACCCATGGGGACCCCGTGCCAGCACCCTTGGGGACACAATGCCTACAGAGATCTGTGCCAGCATTCCTGGGGACATTACACCCATGGGCACCCCGTGCCAGCACCCAGGGAGGACGTGGCACAGCAGGGACCCCTGTGGGAACCATGCCCTGTGCCAGGCAGTGCCACTCACCTCGGGGAAGTCACAGGCCAGCCCGTCACCGTGGCAGGAGCCCATGGGGGTGCCCAGGGAGAAGTTGAGGGCCCGGAGCTGGCAGGGCCCCACGGACCCAGGGGTGACGTTGAGCTCACGGGCAGCACAGTCCCGCAGGGCCATGCGGCTGCAGGAGAACTGGGGGGGCAGAGGGGTGTGAGCTGGTGCCCCACAGCCCCCCAAAACCCCCCAGACCCCCTTGACCCTACCATGTTGACGAAGGCAGCGATGAAGACGAGGAGGATGGTGAAGACGGCGATGCCGGTGCTGCGGGCGCGCGACTGGACAATGCCACGGGAGAGCTGCTGCAGGGCGGAGGGGAAGACCTGGGGGGGCACCAAGGAGCCTGTCAGGCATGGCCGAGCCCCCCAAAAACCCTCCCAGCCCTCAGGTACTCACAGTGACGCAGGAGTAGATGGCACAGATGAAGAGGATGGCAGCAAGGAGGATGAAGATGCTGACGTAGACCCCGAGCATCAGCGAGGAGCTGGGGAGAGGTGGGAGGTGAGTGATGGGGTTGGGGGGTCAGAGCTGGTATTTGGGGGGGCTGCAGCACTTACTGGGGGAACACCAGGATCTGGAGGCAGCAGATGAAGCAGAAGACCAGGAGGGTACAGGCCACGTAGCCACCAAAACGGTCATCGACCTTCTTGGAGTACTGAGGAGACAGGGGCAGGTGGGATGGTTGGATGGAGAGAGGGGGAACCCCACGGGGATCCCAAGGGAAGAATGGAGGTGGGACTGAGGGGACACCAGTGGATGGGATGGAGAGGAATGAGGGGAACCTGGGGGACAGGATGGAGGGAAATGGGAAGACCCCAAAGGATGCAGATGAAGGGGGACTGGGAACATCCCAGAGGATGGGATGGAGGGGGACAGGGGAACCCCAAAGGGTGGGATAGAGGGGAACAGGGAACCGCAGGGGATGCAAGAAATGGGATGGAGGGAAAAGGGGGGACCCCAAAGTGGGGGGAAGAAGGGGACAGGAAGACCCTGGGGCATGGGATGGAGGGGGATGGGGGGGACTCCAGGGATGCAGGGAGGGGATCCCAGGGGATGGGAGGGGACAGGAGGGACCCCAGAAGAGGGGAGGGGACAGGGGGGATCCCAGGGGATGGGAGGGGACAGGAGGGACCCCAGAAGAGGGGAGGGGACAGGGGGGATCCCAGGGGATGGGAGGGGACAGGAGGGACCCCAGAAGAGGGGAGGGGACAGGGGGGATCCCAGGGGATGGGAGGGGACAGGAGGGACCCCAGAAGAGGGGAGGGGACAGGGGGGATCCCAGGGGATGGGAGGGGACAGGGGCAACCCCAGGGGATGGAATGGAGGAGATGCGGCTGAGAAGGTGGACAGACCATGAAACCAGCACAGAGAAGACCCCAAGGGATGGAGGAGAGATGGGAGGACAAAGATGCTGATGGGGCCAGGGCAGAGGGGACTTCAAGAGACAGATGGAATGGTGGGTCCAGAACAAAGGGAACAGAGGGCCACCCAACCTTCTTCTCCAGCTCAGGGGTCTGAAAGGTGAGCAGGAACTTCTTGACGTGGTCCTTGCGGAGCTGGTCAATGCTGCGGGCGTCGATGGCCCGGCTCAGGAACTCATCCACCTCGTCCTCAGGGTTGAGGGCCTCCTGGGCACCACGGCTGGGGAATGGGGGGGTCAGGACCCTCCCAGGCTCCCAGCTCTGCCCCAGGGAGGGGCTGGCCATGACCCCCCCAGCAGCCCTGCATGGGAACACTTACTTGTCCTTGCTGGAGTCATCGATGCCCTGGGAGACACAAGGGAGGTGTCAGAGACACTGACATGGCTGGGGGCAACCCTCATGAGTGACAAGGACGTGGGACACCCCCCCAGGGTCACCCAGGATGGGGGAGAAAGTTCTAGGGGTAAATGGAGCAGGGGGGGTCCCCAAGGGTTTTTGGCAAGGACCAAGAGGGTCCCTGGGGTCTGCAAAGGGAAGAGGGAGGGGTCTAAGGGGGATGTCTAACACCAGTGAGGATGGGAGACCCCTGAGTGTGCCCAGGATTGATGAGAACAAGGAGGATCTCCAAGGTCTGCTGAGCACCAGGGGCCACCCAGGAGCTCCCTGAGGCCTGCAGACAGCGGAGGAAGCCACGAGGGCTGTGGGCAGGGCTGGGGAAGCCTCTGACAGCCACGGAAGGGCAGCGAGTGGCTGATAGCACCGTGGTGAGGGTGCCCCGTGCCCAATGCCCTCCCGGGGCTGCTCACCATCTGCCGGAAGGCCTTGGAGTCCTTGGTGCGGGAGAAGGAGCGCTCGGGCACCCAGCGTGGCACCAGCCCCTCGGTGGAGTTGGCACGAGTGCGCTGCAGCTTGGCCAGGATGGCTTTCTCCTCCTTCTACAGGGTGACACAGAGCCATGAGGGGGTGACCCCAGCTTTCCCACGCCCCTGCTGCCCCTCAGACCACCCCCAACTCACGCGCTTCTGGCTACAGCCGACGATGAGGAAGGTCTCGATGTTGTGCTCCTTGAGGTAGGCGTTGCGCTCGCCCCCGTGGCCCGGCTCCACCTCATAGTCCCCGTTCAGGTACTGCAGCGTTGCCCAGGTGATGTGGATGCGCCTGGGCAGGGGGGCATGAAGCTGCTGAGCCCTCCCTGCCCAGCGCCCCCCACCCCGGACCCCCATCCCAGCCCCTCCTGCCCGGCTCACCCAGCTTTGCCACCCGCTTCCATGTGGTTGGCGAGGGTGACGTCGTTGGACCAGACATCGAACTGCCACTTGCGCAGCCCCAGCACGCCGCAGTGAACCCGCCCGCTGTGGATGCCCACGCGCATGTTCACGTTCACCCCCGTCACCTCGCGCACCAGCCTGCGGGTGGCACCGGCACCGTGTCACCCCCGGGCACTGCGTGGCACCCCCGGGTGCCTTGAAGCACCCCCAAGCAGCCCTTGGCCTTTCAGGAGTCCCAGGCACCACAGCAACCCACTGGCACCAGAGACCTCATGGCACTCCCAGGCACCCCAAGGCCTTTTGGGATTCCCAGACACCGCAGCACCCCAAGGCAACCCAAAGGACCACTGCACTCACAGGCACCTGCGATACCACGGCCCACCCAGGCACCCCATGGCACCTCCAAGCACCCTATGGCACCCTCAACCACCCCATGGCACTCTCCATGGCACCCCCAAGCACCCTATGGCTCCCTCAACCACCCCATGGCACCCCCAAGCACTGTATGGTACCCTCAACTACCCCATGTCATCCCCAAGCACCCTATGGCACCTTCAAGCACCCTACGGCACCCCCAAGAACCCTATGGCACCCTCCATGGCACCCCCAAGCATCCCATGGCACACCTAGGCACTGTGACCCAGACTGGTGAGTACTGGGAATGTGCCAGCACCAGGAATGGGACCTGTCCCCCAAGCTGTGGTGGCACCTGGGACTTGCCAAAATTGCAAGCCTCCCTCAAGCTGCACTGGCACCAAGGACACACCAGTAGCAGACACAGCTCCTCAGGGTTGTGGTGGCACTTGGGACACGCCAGCCCAGGAGATGCCATCCCCCACATTGTGATGGCATCGGGGACACACCAGCACCAGGGTTGGATGCAGCCCTCCAAACTGTGGTGGCACCAGAGATGTGCCAGCCCAGGGGATGGGCACAGCAGGGTCAGGTGCAGCCCCCTGAGCTGTGGTGGCACTGGGGACGGGCACTGTCCCCGCTCTGCCCCACTCACGAGATGGCCTCGATCATGTCCACGCCCATCTCCACGCAGCAGTGAGCGTGGTCCCCGCGCGCCTCCGGCAGCCCCGACACGCAGTAGTAGCAGTCCCCCAGGATCTTGATGCGCAGGCAGTGGTTCTCCTGGGGGGGCACGAGCAGCTTAGGAGGGCTCCAGGACCCCCCCAAAGTCCCCCAGCCCCTCCACTCACCGCAGCCAGCTTGTCAAAGCGGGCAAAGAGCTCGTTGAGTGTCATCACCAACTCCTGCGCCGTGCACTGCGAGGCCAGGCTGGTGAAGCCCTCAATGTCCGCGAAGAGGATGCTGCCAGAAGGAAGAGCACGGGCTGGGCACAGCCCACACGCTGCCCCAGACACCCTCCCCTGGTGATGCCTCCCCCAAAGCACCCCCACACCCCCGTCCCCACAGTACCTGACGTTGTCATGCTTCTGGATGTAGATCTTGTGGAACATCATGTCCTCCTTCTTGGTGTTGATGTCCTCCTTCATCTCCATGGCCACGTGCTGTGGCAGCACTGACAGCAGCAGCCGCTCCTGCAGCCAGAGCAGCCCCGTCAGCAGGGCCGGGGTGCTGCTGGACCCCCAGCTCAGCACGGGGACCCCCCGGGATCCCCCGTCCCACCTGCTGGCGGTTCTCCCGCTGGAGGTGCAGGCGTGCCTGGATGTAGCCACGGGTCTCCTGGAAGGCCTGGCGCTGCGACACCTCGGCCGGGTAGTGGGTGCAGACCCCCACCACGTTGGTGCAGAGGAAGATCAGGGCATTGGCGCTGAGCTGGGGGGGGAGGTGGGCTCAGTGTGACCACCTGGGGACCCCCAGCCAGCTCTGCCACCCTCCTCTGCAGCACAGAGCCTTGGCTTTGGTATGGTGGGAGCTGCTAAGGGGAGGAGAGGGGGCTGCAAAGAGGGGAGTGTGGGAACATGGGGGCTCAGGGCAGGGGGGACATGGGGGTTCTGGGACACAGGGCAAGGAGGATGCAGGGGACAGGGTCAGGGGGATGTGGGGCACCAAAGGACGTGGGAAAACAGGGCAAGAGGGCTGCAGGGACATGGGGGACTTGAGGCTGTGAGAAACCAGGGAATAGGGGATGCAGGGAGCTGGGGACACAGGATGGGGGGCAAAGGGGACATGGGGACAGAGGGTAGGTGGGGCAAAGGGGACATGGGATAGGGGGATCACAGGGGCCTGAGGACACAGGGTAGGGTGGCAGAGGGGACTTTGGGACACAGGGGACATGCATAGGGTGAATGTGGAGGACCTGGAGAGCCAGGGCAAGGGGGAACGTGGGGATGTGGGGATGTAGAAAACCAGAGCAGGGGGGATCTGAGGATACAGGAGCCAGGGGTGCATGGGGGCCTGGAGCGTGGGGGTCATGGGGACGCCCTCGGGAAGCAGAGGAAGTCAGAAAGCGGAGATGACTGCGGAGGGAGCTGCGGTTTCCCCCGTCCCCATCCCCCGGGACCGGGGCCAGGGCTATTTATAGCGCTCCAGCACACTGGGACACTGGGAGCAGAGGCCTCACATCCCCTCCCCGGCCCCATCGCATCCCCCGGAGCCGCATCGCTCCTGCCCTGAAGGGGTGAACCCTCCCCAGGGGGGCGGCCCTTCCCGTGACCCCGCTGGCCTCGGATGTCATTGTGTTCCTCGCCCTGTGCCCCGCGGGGACAGCACGTGGCCCTGGCCCTGGCCAGGCAGGGCGAGGGTGACGGTGACGAGTGGCTCTGCTCAAGGAGGGGGAGCTGCTGGGGCTGGGAACACGCGGCCACAGCGATGGGGGACCCCTCTGCACCCCCTGTGCGAGCAGCACCCCACTGGGAGCGCCCACCACCTCAGAGGGGCACGACAGGGGACACTGGCAGCGTCCCAGCCCCCCTGGGTGACAGCCACTCCCCTGCCCTGGTGCCCTGGGCTTGCATCCCTCCTCGGGGGTTTCCGCCAACCCTACAACGGGGGCTTTGTGGGCGCCCCTTCCTCCCGGTGCAGCCCACAATGCTGGGTCTGTGCCGGCATGAGGGGCCCACCCTGCCCCACCACGGGACCCCAGCATGGCACCTCCCCTATCCCCGGGCAGCCAAGGGGCCCTCCTGCATCTAGAACTTTCCACCAAGCACAAAAAAAAAAAATTCCCAAATTTACAGAGCGGGATGCAGGGATGGGAAGTCCCACCTGCAGGTGGGCGTGACCCAGCCCCTCTCAGGTGTGTCCCCAGCCCCTCTCAGGTGTGTCCCTACCTGCTTCCAGAGGAAGGGGTCGGCAGCGTTGCGGTGCCAGGCGATGGCGAGGTGCAGGGCGGAGAGCAGGACCCCGGCCAGCACGGCCGCCCGCATCCGCACGGGCAGCAGCGTGTAGGTGATGTAGATGAAGAAAACGCTCCACCAAACGCCCTCGGCCGCGCTTCGGGGAGCCACGGCCACCGTCCCCAGCGCCTGCACCCCGGCCA
Source organism: Passer montanus (assembly GCF_014805655.1). NCBI lineage: Eukaryota > Metazoa > Chordata > Aves > Passeriformes > Passeridae > Passer > Passer montanus. The sequence goes on along the minus strand of NW_024363272.1, from coordinate 519,538 downwards.
GCAGCCCCAGCACCACGTAGCTCACCACCCACATGTAGTCCTGGGGGAAGGCGCTGCGGCTGCACAGCACCATGAGGAGCAGGAACAGCGCCGTGGCACCGGCCAGCGCGGCGGCCGCCGGCACGTGGGGGGCACCGGGCAGGCAGAGGAAGAGCAGCATCACCCCACAAACCAGCACCAGCACCCCCATCAGCACCGTCAGGCTGCTCTGGTTCATCTGGAAGAAGTAGCGCTGGTAAAGCCGCTCCAGTTTGGCCGACTGGAAGCGTTTGGAGCGGAAAACCTGGAGCAGGCGCCGCCAGCACTCGCCGGCCGAGGGCCGCCCCCCATGTCCCCCGGCTCCCTTCGGCCCCTTGGCCTCGCCGTCCTCCAAGCCTGTGTCCACCGATTTGAGTCCCAGGTCGCCCGCGGGCCCCTTCTTGCCGTAGTGATCCTCCTGCCAAGTGCAGCGCAGCCCCCGGGCGGGTCCCGCAGCCCGCTCCATCTCAGGGTCCTGCAGGCAGCTCATGTAGCGGGGGCCGCAGAGGCCGGCTCGGGGCCGGGGGCCCTTCTTGCCGTTGCGCTCCCCCCATGCCGTCTTCCGCTCGTCCACCTTGGGCACCAGGATGCCGCTGAACCACGACATGCTGCGGGCACCGAGGAGGGGTCAGCGCTTGGGCCCCCACCCTGGCGCCCCAACAGAGACCCCGGTGTCCACGGGGGTGCGAGGCCGGGCAAGGAGTGGGGGGTCCTGATGTCCCCACCGCCACCCTCGGGATGCAGAGCCCAAGTCCCAGCTCCCCCACTGCCCCCATGGCCCCTCCAGTGCTGGGTGCCCGGTGCCCCAGTGTCCCGGTGCCAGAATCCCGGTGCACAGCACTGGGTTCCCGGTGTCGGGTTCCCGTTGTCCCGGTGCCCGGTGTCCTGGTGCCCGGTGCGTGGCCCTGCCGAGGCCGCCCCGAGCCCGCCCTTCCCGGTGCAGCGACCTGCGACAAAGCTGGGACCGACCCGGGCGTCCCGGCCCTGTTTGTCTTGAACGGCGGCCAACGGGTTTTACCGGGCACGACCGCCCCGGGGCACCGGGAACCAGCCGGGACGTGGCAGCCGGTCCCTGCTCTGGGCGAGCGGCGGTGGAGAACGGCCACCGGGAAGGGCCGGCCCCGGTGGCGGCGGCCGCCTCCCTCCTCCCCTCCCTCCCCGCTCCGGGCACGGGAGCCCCGCCGAGCCCGGCCCGTACACCGGGACCCACCAGCGCCCTCCGGCCGCCGCACCGGACGCTCCCACCGCACCGGCAGCTCCCGCCGCACCGGACCCCGCCGAGCACCGCGCAGCCCCCCGGGGCCGCACCGCTCCCGCCGCCCGGGGGCCCAGCCCGGTGTCGCCCCCCCCCCCCCCATCNACTTGCACACCCACCCCGGTGCCCCCGGTGCCTTCCCCCCGCACATCCCGGGGCCCCCCTTGCACACGCACGCACAAACCCTTGCACGCGGGTTTTCCGTGCTGCACACACAGACATTGCACATGCACACCCTCCTCGGACATTTACACGCCCTTGCACACTCAGGCGGCCCCGTTATGCACTCACTCACACATCAACCCCTCTATATTTGTGTGCAAACACACGAATCCCTGTGTTTACACACCTGTGCAACCCCCAGGCACAGCAGGTGCGGCTGCACACACGCGGCTTGCACACGCAGCCCTTGCACACCCACCCCTTGCACACACTCACAGGGGCACACACCCCCGTTGCTCACACCTCACACACACCGCCTTGCACACACGCGTACACCTACCCCTTGCACACTCACCTTTACACATACACAGCCCTTACACACTCACAGCCCCCACCTTCACACACACAGCCCTTGCACACCCCCGTTATATCCTCCTTACACACAGCCCCCCTTGCATGCACGCTCACCCTTACACACTCACAGCCCCCTTGCACGCACACTGACCCACTCCTTACACACTCACAGCCCCCACCTTCACACACACAGCCCTTGCACACTCCCGTTATATCCTTCTTACACACAGCCCCCCCCTCGCACGCACCTTCACCCTGACACATCCCTTACACAATCACAGCTCCCTTGCACGCACACTGACCCACCCCTTACACACTCACAGCCCCCTTGCACGCACCCTCACCCTGACCCACTCCTTACACACTCACAGCCCCCACCTTCACACACACAGCCCTTGCACACTCCCGTTATATCCTTCTTACACACAGCCCCCCCCTCGCACGCACCTTCACCCTGACACATCCCTTACACAATCACAGCTCCCTTGCACGCACACTGACCCACTCCTTACCACTCCTTACACACTCACTGCCCCCTTGTTTGCACACACACCTTCACCCACTCCTTACACACTCACAGCTCCCTTGTTTGCACACACACCCTGACCCACCCCTTACACACTCACAGCCCCCTTGCACGCACCCTAATCCACTCCTTACAGATTCACACCCCCCTTGTTCGCACACACACCCCCCTTGCCGATGCCCCCCCATTTCCACGCGCCCCCATTGGCACAGGGCACCCCTCACTGCCATCCCCAGCCCCCCGTACCCCACGGGTGCCCGTGGCACCGGCCCTGCCCTCCCCCCGTGGCAGAACCTCCCCGTGCCCCCCTTCCCTCCCCCGCAGCGGCGGCGCCGGGCCCCGGGGAGCGCTGATTAATCATTAATTAGGAGCCGCCGGCGGGGCCGTGTCCCTGCGGCCCCACGCGGAAGTCCCGCCGCGCGGGGGGTGGGGGGGCCGTGCTGGGGCTCCGGGGGGCTCCGGGGGCTCCGGTAGCACCCCCGGCCCGCTGTCCCCTCCTGCCCCTCCGGTCCGGAACCGGGCAGCACCGTGGGCACGGCGGGGGCACGGGGCGTGGGGTGGGTGGGCTGCAGCCCCCCCCGGCCCCGCCTGCCCCACGCGGGAGTCTCTGGGGGCGTAACCCCGCGGTGGAGGGGTGATGCCCCGGCGTGGGGGTGGCAAATGAACCGTGGAAGGGGCACGGCGACAGCGGGAGCGGCCCCGGTGCGATGCGGGCGGAGGGGCTCGGGCTCCCGCATCCCCGCACACGCGTGGGCAGGGCTGCGGCGGCCCCGGGGGGCTCCCCGTGCCCGGTACCGCGCGGCCGGTCACCGCAGCACTGCGGGTTGTGGGCAGGGTCCGCTGCCGGTGCCTCCCGGTGGCTGCCCGGCTGCGGTGGCGGGGGCGGGGACGGCCGGGACGCCCCGGCGGCCCCGTGTGATGCGGAGAGCGGCAGTGGCGGTGGCGGCGCGGCCCTTCCCCGCGGAGCGCCGCGGTCCGGTGTGGGGCTGCCCCGCCGGGATCCCCGGGGCTCCGGTGGGTGCCGCCGGGGATGTCAGCCCCGGCGCAGCCTGACGCTTCCGGCTCCTTCCAGGTGAGCAGAACCGGAGCCCTCCCGGCCGTCGCGGGCCCCGTGCGGCCCGGTTCGGTTCTGCCCGCAGAGCCGGGGGCCGCCGGTGGCGGCTCCGCGGCGGGGCCGAGCCGCCCGGAGCCGCCCGGTGCTCACCGCCCGCTCTCGCCGCAGAGCCCCCGGAGGCTCCCGAAGCGCAAGAGCCGCTTCAAGCGCTCGGACGGCAGCACCTCGTCCGACACCACCTCCAGCATCCTCCGCAGGCAGGTGAGCGGGCCGGCACCGGCACCTACACCGGCACCGAGACCGGCACCGGGGCGGGGCAGCCCCGCCAGCCCCGGCTCCGCCGCTGCTGCGGCTCCGCATTAAAGCACGGAGCTGGGGTGGGGAGCGGGGAGCGGCCGAGCGTCTCCCACCCCAACCTCCGCACTGGAGGGAGCTCGGGGGCCGCCTCCGCCCCGCCGCTCCCCGGGGACCGGGGCTGGGCGCCGGCACCGGGCGCCGGTAGCATCGCAACAGCCGCTCCCCGCGGCTAAAAATAGCGAGTGCTGCGTCAGGGCCGGGCCGGCGGCGGGCACCGGCACTGCGGCGCGGGGGGCGGCCCCGGGAAACTGAGGCAGCGGAAGGGGAACGGGCCAGGCGGGGCTGTAGAAGGGGCCGCGGGGCTCCCCTCCCGCTCCCTCAACCGGCACCGGGCCGCTGCCCGGGAGAGGCACGGAGCTCCCCGCCGCCCCCCAGCCGCTGCTTCGGTTTCCTGCGGCCCCGAGCTGCGCCCCCTGCCCGGCCGCCGGCGGGTGAGCGGTACCGGGGAGGCTCACGGAGGGCGGGGGGTTCCTGCCGGGGCGGCCGCAGGAGGCGCAGAGCGGCCGGAGCATCCCGCTTCCTTGGCGGGGTAGCACCTGCTGTTCCGGTACTCCCCGGTACCCCCGGGGACCCCGTGACCCGGCCCAGCACCCGGCGCGGCCCCTTCAGCACCTCGGAGAGGGCCCGGCTGGGCCCCGCCATGTGCCCGGTACCGGGCCCCGCGCTCGGTGCCTGGTGCCCGGTGCAGGTCTCCGCGGCCGGTCCCGCCGCTGTCCGAAGCCCCCACCCCGCCGTGCGCTGCCCCGATGTCCCCGGGCCGGCCGTGAGCTGTCCCGGGCCGGTCCCGCTGCGCGGTAACGGGGCGGGCCGGCCCGGTCCCCCGGGGCCCGTCGCTACCAGGGCTCGCCCTGCAGACGGGGCTGCTGCCGGCTCGGGGCAGGACCGGAGCCGCTGCACCGGAGCATGGAGGTACCCACCGGGACCCCCCCCGCCGCCGCCCCGGAGCGCCGAGCTGCGCGCTGCGGGAGCTGCACGGCCCCTCCGCCGCTGCCCCGGGACTCCGCTCTCACCCGGAGCTCTCTTAGCAAACTCTCCCCCCCCTCCCGGGACACCGGGAGCTGCGCCGCCGACCCGTCCGGCTGCAGCTCCCCGGCACCGCTCGGGTCTCCCGGCTGCCAGCGCAGCCCCCCACCGGAGAGGGGCCGGAACCCCCCGCCAGCACCGGCAAGGGGGAACGGCGACCCCCAACACACATCCGCCCACCCACTCCCCCCGGGCTGAGCGGCGGGGGCGGCTCCGTGCGGCCCGGGGGGGCGGTGGGAGGCGGGGGCGG
>NW_024363272.1:513846-514282 GCF_014805655.1 Passer montanus | reverse complement strand
GGGGGGGGCGCGGGCGGCTCGGCTCGGCTCGCCCCGTCTATGTCGTTTTCTGACTCCAGCGCTACCTTCCTGCTCAACGAGGTACCGGCTCCGGTACCGGCCGCGGTGTCGGGGGGACCGTGCGCGGGGGTCGCGGTGGGGTTTGGGGGGGGGGTCTCCGCCGGGCTGGTGATGGCGCACGAGGGGGCTGCGCCTCCTGGGGGGGCCGTTCCCGGTGAGGGGCTCATGCCCGGTGCGGGGGTGCTGTGCCGCCCCCCGGCCCTTTGTTCCGAGCCGCCGCCACCGCTCTCGTCCCCCCCCACCCGGGAGGTACCGCCGGGACCGGGACCGGGACCAGGCGGGAAGAGATTCCCGATACCCACGGCCGAGGGGGGGTCGATGCTCCAGGCCGGGGGGGCTGCATGGCGGGGGGGGGGGTCGTGCGTGAGGGGGGGCT
>NW_024363272.1:484733-513835 GCF_014805655.1 Passer montanus | reverse complement strand
CCCGGGGGGCCTCGGGGAGGGGGGGGCTCAGCCACATTCAGGGACCTATAAATATTTCACCGCAGCTTCTGCGCCTGTTCAGGCGCAGCGGGCGGTGGGTAAATACCGGCGCGGCGGGGAGAGGGAGCCGGGGGTGCTGGGCTGAGCACCCCAGGGTGGGGGGCGGCAGGGGCACGAGCCGCATCCCAGCGTGACAGGGCTCATCTCCCCATCCCTGGGCCTGCGGGGGTCTCCCCCGTGACCCCCCCAGTACGTGGGGGCTTCACCCCAGGGCGGCTGTGCTGGGTGATGCCACCTGACACACCCGGCGTGATGCCAGCGGGGACTCCCCAGAGCTGGCGGGGGTCAGCAGGGTCCCCTCCCGAGGCTGGCACCACCTCAGCACGAGGTCCCTCTTTGTGGGGGTACCCCTGGCAGCCCCCCGGCACTCAGCCCCGCTCCCCCAGGGCTCGGCGGACTCCTACACCAGCCGCCCTTCCCTGGACTCCGACGTGTCCCTGGAAGAGGACCGTGAGGGCGCCCGGCGCGAGGTGGAGAGCCAGGCTCAGCAGCAGCTCGAGAGGGCCAAGGTACGGATGGGGAGGCACCCAGGGCATGGGCCGGGGTTGCTGCCGGGGCCCAGGGGTGCTGATCAGCCCCAAAACCCCCAGCACAAGCCGGTCGCCTTCGCTGTGCGCACCAATGTCAGCTACTGCGGGGCGCTGGACGAGGAGTGCCCGGTGCAGGGAGCTGCCATCAACTTCGAAGCCAAAGATTTCCTGCACATCAAAGAGGTCAGCTGAGGTGCTGTGGGGTCTGCTCAGGGCCGGGCACCTCCCCTGGTCTCACCTGTGCCTTGTCCTCACGCAGAAATACAGCAATGACTGGTGGATCGGGCGCCTAGTGAAGGAGGGGGGGGACATCGCCTTCATCCCCAGCCCCCAGCGCCTGGAAGCCATGAGGCTCAAGCAGGAGCAGAAAGCCAGGTAGGGATGGGACCCCTGGCCCCACTCCGGGACCCCCAACACCCCCTCACCCCCTTGTTCCCCAGGAGAGCTGGCAATGCCTCGGGCCTCGGCGACAGCGGGAGCCGGCGATCGCCTCCCCCCTCCTTAGGTAAGGGCAGATCTTGGCCCAGGGGAGTCGTGGGTGTCCTGAGGGGGTCCCCACTTTACTGTCACCAACCTGTGTCTCTTCTCTCCCCAAGCCAAGCAGAAGCAGAAGCAGGTGAGTCCCAGGTGCAGGGCTGTGCCCTGGGCAGGGGGCGGTGGGGAGGGGGCTGCAGGCAGGGCCAGTAGAGGCTGTTTCTGGGGTGGGCTGGGAGCAGAACCCCCCCTTTCTTCCCTGGCTATGGGGCTGGGAGGGCTCCGGGGTGCTGTGCCTCTCTGGAACAGGCTCTTTGACCCCTCCCTGGCTGGGGGTGGGAGCGCAGGGCCCTGACACCCCCCCGTGTCCCCTGCAGACGCAGCACATCCCACCCTACGACGTGGTCCCCTCCATGCGGCCCGTGGTGCTGGTGGGACCCTCGCTGAAAGGATATGAGGTACGGCGAGGGGGGGATGCAGGGTGGCCTCGTTGTGCCCTCAGGGTGGTGGCCTGCTCCCGTTGTCCCTTCCGTGCCCATCGTGCGCCGGCAGAGGGCAGATGGCGGGGCCGAGGGCGGCTGGCAGGGCGCTGAGCGGCTGCCACCTCCCCGCCGCTGCCATCTGCCGCGGCTCACCGGGCTGGCGGCCCCGCGGCAGGTCACCGACATGATGCAGAAAGCCCTCTTCGACTTCCTCAAGCACAGATTCGATGGCAGGTGAGAGCGTCACCCCCCCCAGACCCCCCTCTCCTTCCACGGGCTGTGGGTGCCCAGGTGCCCACGGCGTCCCTGTGCTCCCCAGGATCTCCATCACCCACATCACCGCCGACCTGTCCCTGGCCAAGCGCTCCATCCTCAACAACCTGGGCAAGCAGGCGATCCTGGAGCGCTCCACCACCCGCTCCAGCATTGGTGAGGGGCCAGGCTCACCCCGGGGGTGCAGGACCCCCCTCCCAGGGCCAGCCCAGCCTGACACGGCCCCCCCCGTGTCCCCCCAGCCGAGGTGCAGAGCGAGATCGAGCGAATCTTCGAGCTGGCCAAGTCCCTGCAGCTGGTGGTGCTGGATGCTGACACCATCAACCACCCGGCCCAGCTGGCCAAGACCTCCCTGGCACCCATCATCGTCTACGTCAAGGTGTCCTCCCCCAAGGTGAGGGGTCACCGCGGCTCTGGGGGGGGGTCCTGGCCGCCCCCCGTGGTGCTGTCACTGCCCTATCCCCTCCCCAGGTCCTGCAGAGGCTCATCAAGTCCAGGGGCAAGTCGCAGGTGAAGCACCTCAACGTGCAGATGATGGCAGCTGACAAGCTGGTGCAGTGTCCCCCGGTGAGCCAGCCTGTCCCCCCACCCTGGGGGTGCCTGGGGGGAGCCCCCAGCCCTCCCTGACCCCTCTCAGCTGCCCCCCCAGGAGCTCTTCGATGTGATCCTGGATGAGAACCAGCTGGAGGACGCCTGTGAGCACCTGGCTGAGTACCTGGAGGTTTACTGGCGTGCCACTCACCACCCTCCACACGCCCCCCACGCTGTCCCCTCACCCACCGGCCTGCCAGGCCTGCAGGTAACCCCATGGCACCCCCCTGCCACACGGGGGAGGGCACGGGGGGGACACACAGCCCCCCACGCTGTCCCCACTCCCTGCTGGTACAGGGGTCCACAGAACAGGGTGGGCACAGGTCAGAATTGGGGTCCCACTCCGTGCTCTTTATGGGCACCCAGCACAGGGGTGCCCAGGCTAGGGGGGCACATGCAGTTCCCCCCTCCCTATGGACAGTTGGCACAGGGCTCCAAAGATGGGGTGGGGGACATGCAGCCCCTTCCAGGGACCCAGCACAGGGTGCCAGGGCCGGGTGGGCACACGCAGCCCCCACCTCTCCACCCCCTGCCTGCAGAGCCAGCAGCTGCTGGGCGAGCGGGGCGAGCACTCGCCGCTGGAGCACGACAGCCTGATGCCATCGGATGAGGCAGGGGACACCTCGCCCCAGCCTTGGGGAGCCACATCCCAGCGCAGCTCGCGGCACCTGGAGGAGGAAGAGGAGTACGGGGACCCCTACCCCGACCTGTACCAGCCCCACCGGCACCACGGCAGCGGCCCCGGCACGCCGGAGCGCCCGGGCGAGCGCAACCACGACAGGAACTGGCAGCGCAGCCGGCCCTGGGCCAAGGACAGCTATTAGGGCTGGGAGGGGGTGGGCTCGGCTGGGAACCGGCCCCCCCAAACCCCGGGCGCTCCCCGCCTCGCCCCAGCCCCGCGCTGGGGGTGCTCAGACAATCGAACTCCGCAGCGGCAGCTTCCTCTCGCCCGGCCCCCCCCGGGCACGACTTCAGCCATAAGCACAGCGAGGTTTGGGGGGGGCCCGGCGGCCAGGATGGCCTGGGACCCCCCGCCCGAGTTTTTTTGGGGAGCCTGGGGACAGACAAATGCCTTGGCCCTGCCTCAGTGTCCCCTCCCCGGGCCCTGCATCACAGGTCGGCTCATTCTCCGCAGGGCAGCTGCCATGGACAGTGGGTGCCCCCCCAAAATAAAGGGGAGGTAAGGAGTGGGGGGCAGTTGTAGCAGCATCCCCCAGCCCGCACGGACCCGAGGAAGAAAGGGAAGGTGCCTGCTCAGCCCCGGGACCTGGCCTGCCCCCTCCCCACCCCTGCATGGGACCCCCGGGAGGAGCGGGTCACAGCACTGGCTTCGCTCTGCACCGATTCCCCCCCGCCCCCGGCCCCGCAGCCGCCCCGGCCCTGCCCCCGGCGCGGGGAGGGCACAGGGGGGGCTGCCCGGGGTCTGGGGGCTGCTCCACGCTTGCACCCACTGCCCTGTCCCCGCTGTCACCGCACGTCACCACAGTCCTGTAAATACGGCGCCCACTGCCCTCGGCCGGGGGTCCTGGCGTGGGCTGAGCCCCCCCGCGGCCATCACTGGTGGGAAGGGGGGGGAATGGGGTGGGGGCCACAGATTTGTTATAATTTCTTTTGTAGAAAGCACTGATTTCCCTGTAATTGGTTTCAGAAACACACGAGTGCTCAGAGGTGCTGGTGTCCGTGTCTGTGGGGGAGAAGCTGGTCTGGGGAGGGGGGAGGACAGTGCTGGGGGGTGCTGAGCACCTCAAGGTGCTCCTTTGGGGCACTGCTGGCTTCTGTTCCATGGGAGGTGGCACCCAGGGAAGGGAGAGGATGAGGAGGCGACACCCATAACGCCGCTGCCGGTTTATTCCTGCAGCCTGGAGCTTCAGCTACAAAAAAACAAACAAAAACCCAAAGGATGAGGTGCAGACAGTTCCCAGGACAGCCAAAAAAACCAGCCCCAACCCTGGCAGCAGGGAGGGACCGGCCCCCAACCAGCCTCCAGCAGCTCCTCCGCTCCGTGGGGAAGGTGGGAAGGGGACTGGGAGAACAGGGGGGATGTTTTGGGATAATCCCAGCCCCAGTCTCTGCTTGTGGGCAGTCCTTGGGTTGCACAAGAGCTGGGAAAAGAACAGCCAGAGCAGTCCTGGCAGCCTTGCTGGTCCTGTTGTCCCCGGAGGGGTGACAAAGAGGGGCCTCAGGCGAAGATGGTCTCCTCCCGCCGCTTCTTGGTGAGGATGGTGCCTGGCTTGTGCTGGGCATCGGGGTGGTTTGCCAGCTCGGGGGGGCACGAGGACACAGGGCTCTCCAGGATGGCCTGTTTGAGGTCGTAGAACACCGTGGAGTCCTCCTTGGTGAGGAAGGTGATGGCCACACCGCTCTTCCCCGCTCGGCCCGTCCGCCCAATGCGGTGGATGTAATCTGGGGGGGGAAATGAAGGGCTCAGTGAGGGCAGTGCCAGGGCTGGGCACTCCCTGCAGCCCCCCCTGCACTCCCAGCACCAGGGCTGGGCACCCCACAAAGCCCTGGTTGTGGCAGCACCAGGGCTGGGCACCGCCCATCCCCAAGAACCAATGTCAGGACCCCCTCCATCCCCCTGACACTGGCAGCACTGGGGCTGGGCACCACCCCAGACCCTCAGCACTGGGGCTGGGCACCACCCCAGACCCTCAGCACTGGGGCTGGGCATTTCTGCAACCCAAAAACCAGGGTTGGGCACCTCTGCAATTCCCTTGGTGAGGGCAGTACCAGGGCCAGGCACCCCCTGCACATCCAGTACCAAAGCTGGGCGATGTCACAGCCTCTTCAGCGTGCCAGCACCAGGGCTGAGCAACCCCCCAAAGCCCCTCCAGTGAAGGTAACACCAGGAACAAGCACCCCCAGCAGGGCCAAGCACCCCCAGCGTGGGCAGCACACCCCCAGTGCCCCCCTCAGTGCCCCCCAGGCTCACCCTCGATGTTCTTGGCCATGTCGTAGTTGACCACCATGGAGACGTCGTGGATGTCGATGCCACGTCCGGCCACGTCCGTGGCCACCAGGATGTCCTTGGCCCCAGCCTTGAGGTTGGAGAGGGCGAACTCTCGCTGCTCCTGGCCCTTGCCACCGTGCAGGGTGCAGGCGTTGTACTGTGGGAACAGGGGGGGTCAGTTGGGGGTACATCAGGGGGTCCCCGTGTGGGGATGAGGGGGACGGGGCTCAGGGTGACCCCCTGCCAGCCCAGCCTCACCCCCATCTTCTCCAGGGACTTGGCCAGCACGTCGCAGCCCTTCTTCTGGTTGACGAAGATGATGATGGGCGGGTCGAAGCCCTGCTCCAGGATGGCCAAGAGCTTCTTCCTGCGGGGCAGAAAGAGGAGGAGACAGTCGGGCAAAGAGATGCTGAAGCACCCCCCGCAGAGTCCCCCGCACCCTCCACGCCCCAGACCACCCCCAAATAAATGCTCCCCACCTTTTCTCGGACTCGGACATGAGGAAAACCTTCTGCTCCACCCTCTCGTGGGGTTTGCCGGCGGAGCCGATGTAGACCACGGCCGGGCGCCGCAGGTAACTGCGGGCCAGGCGCTCCACGGCCGGGGGCATGGTGGCTGTGAACATGACAGTCTGCAAGGCAACGGGGCAGGGACAGCCTGTCAGGTGGCAGTGTCCCCTCGGGAAGAAGGAATGACCCTGGTGGGGCAGGGAACATCACCCCCAAGGAGCAGGAACATCCTCAGTGAGGGGGGAACGACCCCAGTGGGGCAGGAATGTCCCACCCATGGAGCAGGAACAACCTGCAGTGAGGTGGGAATGACCCCAGAGGGGCAGGAATGTCCCACCCATGGAGCAGGAACAACATGCAGTGAGGTGGGAATGACCCCAGTGGGATAGAAATGTCCCACCCATGGAGCAGGAACATCCTCCAGTGAAGCAGGAATGATCCCAGAGGGGCAGGAATGTCCCACCCACGGAGCAGGAACATCCTCAGCGAGGCAGGAATGACCCCAGTGGGGCAGGAATGTCCCTCATGGAGCAGGAACATCCCACAGCGAGGCAGGAATGACCCCAGTGGGGCAGGAATGTCCCACCCATGGAGCAGAACTTCCCCCACAAGGCAAAAATGTCCCCTTGTGGGGCAGCAATGACCCCTCACAGGGCAGGAACATCCACTGTGAGGCAGGAACGTTCCTCCACAGAGCAGAAACCTGACTCCCATTCCCTCAACCCCTTCCCCAAAAGCCCAAATCATCCCTCCCCCACCATCCCAGGCACCCCCACCTGTCTGTACTTGTGCTTCCCAGACTCAAAGTTGGCCAACATCTTCTCGGGGTCCTCAGCCTCATCAGTGTCGGGTTTCTGGTTGGTGACAGGCATGTGCTCCAGGATCTTCTGCACGTCAGGCTCGAAGCCCATGTCGATCATGCGATCGGCCTCGTCCAGCACCACGTAGGTGCAGCGGCTCAGCACCAGGTACCGGTTCTCCAGCACGTCAATGAGCCGGCCCGGCGTGGCAATGACAATCTGGGGGGCCAGGGGGGGTTGGTGGGAGCAGCCCAAGGCTGAGCTGCCCCCCTGAGACCCCCTACAATCCCCCCAGTCACCTCGCAGCCCATGCGGAGGCGGAAGCCCTGGTCCTCGCGGGAGATGCCGCCGATCACGGCCACGGTGCGGATGCCCAGGGGTTTCCCAAATTTGATGGTTTCCTCCTCAATCTGCTGGGCCAGCTCACGGGTGGGGGCCAGGATGATGGCGTAGGGCCCCTGGTCTGACTCCTCGATGCTGCAGCATGGCAGGAGATGGTTGTGTCACCCACGGTGCCACATGTGTGCCCTGCAGTGTCACCCCATCTCCTCCACCATGTCACCTGGAACCTGCCCCAATCTCCTGACAGTGTCACCCTTTCATCTCCAGTGTCACCCTGTCCTGACGCATCTGCAGTGTCACCCTATCACACCATCCTGTCACATCCACAGTGCCACCCTGTCCCAACCCATCTGCAGTGTCACACCATCCCCTCCACGTCACCTTTTCACCTCCACAGTGTCACCCTGTCACACCATCCTGCCACCTCCACAGTGCCACCCTGTCCCAACCCATCTGCAGTGTCACACCATCTCCTCCACGTCACTCTTTCACCTCCACAGTGTCACACCATCCTGTCACCTCCACAGTGCCACCCTGTCCTGACCCCTCTGCAGTGTCACCTCATCCTCTCCACCATGTCACCCTGTAATCCTGCCTCAATCCCCTGACAGCATCACCATGTCACCTCATCCTGTCACCTCCACAGTGCCACCCAGTCCTGACCCATCTGCAGTGTCACCCTGTCACCCCATCCTGTCACTTCCACAGTGCCACTTTGCCCCAGCCCCTCTGCTGTGTCACCCCATCCTCTCACCTCCACAGTGCCACCCTGCCCCAAACCCTGTGCACTGTCACCCTGTCACGTCATCCTGTCACCTCCACAGTCCCAACCCATCTGCAGTGTCACCCTGCCACTCCACCATATCACCCTGTCCACAGTGCCACCCTGTCCTGACCCCTCTGCAGTGTCACCTCATCCTCTCCACCATGTCACCCTGTAATCCTGCCTCAATCCCCTGACAGCATCACCATGTCACCTCATCCTGTCACCTCCACAGTGCCACCCAGTCCTGACCCATCTGCAGTGTCACCCTGTCACCCCATCCTGTCACTTCTACAGTGCCACTTTGCCCCGACCCCTCTGCTGTGTCACCTCATCCTCTCCATGTCACCCCATCCTCTCACCTCCACAGTGCCACCCTGCCCCAAACCCTGTGCACTGTCACCCTGTCACGTCATCCTGTCACCTCCACAGTCCCAACCCATCTCCAGTGTCACCCTGCCACTCCACCATATCACCCTGTAACCCTGCCTCAACCCCTCTGCACTGCCACCCCATCTCCTCCACCATGTCACCTGTAACCCTGCCTCAATCTCCTGACAGTGTCACCCTGTCACCCCATTCTGTCACCTCCACAGTCCCAACCCATCTGCAGTGTCCCCCTGCCACTCCACCCCGTCCCAGGGCAGCGTCCCCGCGGCGCACCGGTCGATTTTGGGCAGGGTGGTGATCCACACGAGCAGCGGGATCAGGAACGCCGCCGTCTTGCCGCTGCCGGTCTCGGCCACGCCGATGATGTCGCGGTTCTGCAGCCCGATGGGGATGGCCTGGCGCTGGATCGGGGTCGGCTCCTGCCAGGGGGAGCAGGTTGGGAGCAGAACTTGCCCTGTTCCCCCTCTCCAAATCCCAGCCCAGCCCTTTTCCCCCCTCCCCAGCTCCCCCTCTCCGTGCCCACCTTGTAGCCACACTTGTCAATGACCTCCAGGATGTGGGGGGGCAGGGAGGAGTCCTTCCAGGAGCGGATGGGATTGGGGATCTTGCCCCCCTTGGTGGTGATGCTGTAATCCTCACGGAAGATGCGCCAGTCCCTGTCTGTCATCTCGTCCAGCTTCTTCTGGGACCAGTGCCGGTCATCCCAGCGCTGCTTGGCCTCCTTCTTCCGCAGCTTCCGCAGCCGCGCCCTGCCGGACGGAGGGGAGGGATGGGGAGAGGGATGGGGAGAGGGAAAAGGGAGAGGGAAAAGGGGATGGGGGAAAGGGGATAGGGAAAGGTAGAGGGATGGGGAAAGAGGGATGGTAAAAGGGGGATGGGGAGAGGGGGATGAGGGAAAAGGGAATGGAGAAAAGGGAGAGGGATGTGGAGAGGGAAAAGGGAATGGGGGAAAGGGATGAGGAAAGGGAGAGGGATGGGGAAAAGGGGATAGGGAAAGGGGGATGAGGGACAAGGGAATGGGGGAAGGAAGAGAGAATGGGGAGAGGGATGGGGAAAGCAGGATTAGGAAAAGGGGATGAGGGAAAGGGGGATGAGGAAAAGGGAATGGGGGAAAGGGAGAGGGAAAGGGGAAAGAGGGATGGGGAAAATGGGATGAGAGAAAAGGGAATGGGGGAAAGTGGGATGTGGAAAAGGGAATAGGGAAAAGAGAATAAAAGAAAAGGGAATGGGGAAAGGGGGATGAGGGAAAAGAAAATGGAGAAAAGAAAATGGGGAAAAGGGGATAGGTAAAGGGAAATGAGGGCAAAGGGAATGGGGAAAAGGGAGAGCAGGATGGGGAAAAGGGGATAGGTAAAAAGAAATGAGGGAAAAGGGAATGGGGAATAGGGAATGGGGAAAAGAGGAAGGCATGATGGGGAGAAAGAGAAAGGGGATGTGGAAAAGGGAAAGGAGAGAAGAATGGTGAAAGTGGGATGGGGAAAAGGGAATAGGGAAAAGAGAATAAAGGAAAAGGGAATGGGGAAAGGGGGATGAGGGAAAAGAAAATGGAGAAAAGAAAATGGGGAAAAGGGGATAGGTAAAGGGAAATGAGGGCAAAGGGAATGGGGAAAAGGGAGAGCAGGATGGGGAAAAGGGGATAGGTAAAAAGAAATGAGGGAAAAGGGAATGGGGAATAGGGAATGGGGAAAAGAGGAAGGCATGATGGGGAGAAAGAGAAAGGAAATGGGAGATGAGAGAAAAGGGAATGGGGAAAGTGGGATGGGGAAAGGAGAATAAAGGGAAAGGAAATGGGGGAAATGGGAGAGGGAAAGAGGATGGGAGAAATGAGGACGAGGACAGGCGGATGAGAGTGGGGGATGAGAAAAGGGCAAGGAAAGGGATGATAAAAGGGAGTGAGGGAGGTGAGGAAGAGGAAGGATAAAGTGCATAGGGCTCACCCTGTGCCTCTAGAACCCTTCTGCCAATTTCCTGCAGGACCTGCTGCAGCCCAGCTCCACATCCCAACCAAGCTAAGCCAGCCACGACCCCACACACCCCTCAGCACCCTCCCAGCTTCCCCAAAACCTCACTCCTCCTGCTCCTTCTCCTCCAGCGTCCTCCTCTTCTCCATCAGGTCCCCGTAGAACCGCGACTGCTCCCGTTTCTGCTGCTTCAGGTCGATGCCGGCGATGAAGCCACGGCCCAGCAGCTGCACCTGGTGCCTCTCCTTGTACCTGGAGCAGGGTGGGAGCATCAGGAGCAGGCCTTGCACTCCGCAGGGACACCCCCAGCCCTAGGGGCACCCCAGCACTCACAGGGGGTTGTAGTCAATGGACGTGTCCTCCGACGCGTCCCACTCGAACACGAACTTGCGGTCGTTGAGGTGCCGCGTGCGCCGCCGCTTCTTCACCCCGCCCAGGTACCGCTCCTGCAGGAGCCCAGGTTCAGTGGGACCCCTCATCCTCCCCCTGGCCCCCCCGGGCCAGCCCCCAGCCCCACCTTGATGGCGTGGAGCTCTTTGCTTTTGTCCTTCTCCTCCCGGATCTTCTGCCTGCCCTCCTCGTCCTCGGTGCCGTTGGTCTCCCGCTCCATGCGCTCGCGGCGCTCCCGGCGCTCGCGCTCCTGGGGGTCTTCTGGGGAGCAGGGGAAGGGGCTCAGAGCCAGCACCCACCCCCAGGGCTGGGTGGGGGGCTCCAGGGATGAATCCTTACCCAGCATCTTCCTGCCCATCTCCTGGAATTGTTTCCTTTTCTTCCTCTCCTCCTCCAGCAGCCGCTGCCGCTCCTCCACCTCCTGCTGCCGCCGCCGCAGGGCCTCGGCCTCCCGCTCCGCCTTGGACAGGAACTTGGGCTGGCATGGGAGAGAGGCAACGTCACACTGGGCCTGCCTGCCACCCTCTGTGCTGCTGGGGGTCCCCTCAGCCTTCTCTGCTCCTTTCTGGGGTCCCCCAGGCCTCCCCTCTTCCTCCTGTCCCTCTCTGGATCCCCCAGACCTCTCCACTCCCTGCCAGGGCTCTCTCTGCTCCCTCCCCGTGTCCTCCAGCCCTCCTTTCCCTCCTAGGGCCCCCTCTGTGCCTCTCATCCTTCCCTGTTTCCTCCCAAGGTCCTTCTGCTCCCTCCTGGGGGTCCACCAGGACTTCCCTCTCCCTCCCCTGTCTCCACAGCCCCCCATGTGCCCTCCCAAGTCCCCCAGCCCTCCCTGCTCCATCCCATGATCCCTCCTGGTGTCCCCTGGCACTCCCTGCTTCCTTCTGGGGTCCCTCTGCATCCCCAAGGTTCTCAGCCCTCCCTGTTCCCTCCTAGGGTCCCCACAAACATCCACACCCCCAGCAGAGGGAAGAGGCTCCGGTTCCTTCTCCTACCTTGGCTTCTGCCTCCTCTTCTGCCTTCTTCTTTGCCAGCAGCTCCTCCAACGACAGCGGCTGCGCCTGCAAGTGAGGCCAGATGTCAGCACCACTCCTGGGGACCTGAATCCCCTGGAACCCCTCCCCAGAGACCTGGATCCCCTGGAGCCACTCCCATTCAAGCCCCATCCACCTCCTCTTCACCTTCTCCTTCTTCAGGGCATTTTCCTCCTCTTCCTCTGCTTTCCGTGCCTCCCGATCCTTGCGAGACTTGGAGTCCTTCCCCCTGCCCGGGGACAAACTTCCAAGGAAAACAGCACCAGGAATAAGCCACCAAGCACAGCCCTGGGGGATCCCCAACCTCCATGGGGTTTAGGGGAGAGCAGGAACCCCTCAAAAAAGGGACAGGGCCCACCTGGACCGCTTGCGGTCCTTGTCCCGCCGGTGCCCATCCTTGTCCCGGTCCCGCTCCTTCTTGCTGCGGTCCCGGTCCCGCTCCTTGTGCCGCCGATCCCTGTGGGACAGGGGGGTCACAGCCCCACGGGGGGGGTCACAGCGCGGCCCCACAGCCCTCACCCACCCCCTGTGGGGCCCTGCAGTGCTTTTGGTTCGCCAGTTTTGAGATTTCCTGGCCAGGGCAGCAGTGAGGGTGGTGGGCTCAGTGCTGCTCAATCCCCACTGCACTCAATTCCTGCTGTGAGGAAGGGCTAGGAGGAAGGCAGAGCAGGCTCAAAACTTTAAAAGTGAGCCTCTTTATACCCTCTTTAAAATAAATAAACGCTGTTAATACATTTTTCTTTATACCCTCTTTAAAATAAATAAGCACTGTTAATAATTTTTTCTTTATATCCTCTTTAAAATAAATAAACCCTGTTAATAAATTTTTCTTTATACCCTCTTTAAAATAAATAAGCACTGTTAATAATTTTTTCTTTATATCCTCTTTAAAATAAATAAACCCTGTTAATAAATTTTTCTTTATACCCTCTTTAAAATAAATAAAAACACTGTTAATAAATTTTTCTTTATGTTCTCTTTAAAAGGGTATAAAGAAAAACTTATTAACGGTAACTAAAATAAAAAGTAGTAAGAATCAGAACAAAACCTTCACAACATTTCTCCTCCCACAACCTTTTCTTTCCCTTCAAAGCTCTTCCCAAACCGCAGGGAGCCCCGGAGCTGCCTCACCTCTCGGTGGATTTGGAGCGGGATCGGGACCGGGAGCGGCTCCGCCTCCGCTCCCGGGACCGGTGGCGCTTCCGCTCCTTGGCCGGGGGGGAGCCCTTGCGGTCCCGCTCCCGCTCCCGGTCCCGCTCCGGGGAGCGGGAACGCTTCCTCTCCTCCTTCACCGGGGACGCATCCCGATCCTTCTTGTCGGCCACTTCTCCGGCCATCTGTGGGGAGGGGGACACCGGGAGGGTCGCGGGGGGCACCGGGAGGGAACTTGGGGTGCACGGGGGGGGAGCCAGGAGGGAGAGAGAAGGGTTGTGAGATGCAGGGGGGGCACAGAGGGACCCCAAGAAGGAGCGGGGAGGTGCAAGAGACCACCAGGAGGAAATGGGGAGAGGCCAAAGGAGCCGGGGAGGGAACAGGGAGATGCAGGAAAGAAGCAGGGAGAGGTGGGGAACCGCGGGATGAGCGAAAAGGGACCCTCGGGAGGGAGAGGGGAACGCGGGGAGAGCGAAAAGAGACCCTCGGGAGGGAGAGGGGAATGCGGGGAGAGCAAAAAGGGACCCTCAGGAGGGAGAGGGGACCCGGGGTGAGAGAAAAGAGACCCTCAGGAGGGAGAGGGGAACCCGGGGAGAGCGAAAACGGACCCCTAGGAGGGAGAGTGGAACCCAGGAGAGGGAAAAGAGACCCTCAGGAGGGAGAGGGGAACCCGGGGAGAGCGAAAACGGACCCCTAGGAGGGAGAGTGGAACCCAGGAGAGGGAAAAGAGACCCTCAGGAGGGAGAGGGGAATGCGGGGAGAGCAAAAAGGGACCCTCAGGAAGGAGTGGAGACCCTCAGGAGAGAGAGGGAACCCAGGACGAGCGCAAAGGGACCCTTGAAAGGGACAGGGGACCCCGGGATGAGCGAAAAGGGACCTGTAGGAGGGAGAGGGGAACCCAGGGAGAACGAAAAGGGACCCTCAGGAGTGGGGAGATCGTAAGGGGACCCCCAGGAGGGAGTGGGGAATGTGGGGAGAGCCCTGAGGGACCCTCAGGAGGGACAGGGGACACCGGAGAGAGCGCAAAGGGACCCTCAGGAGGGAGAGGGGAACCCGGGATGAGTGAAAAGGGACCCTCAGAAGGGAGAGGGTAACGCGGGGAGAGCCCTGAGGGACCCTCAGGAGGGACAGGGGACACCGGAGAGAGCGCAAAGGGACCCTCAGGAGGGAGAGGGGAACCCGGGATGAGTGAAAAGGGACCCTCAGAAGGGAGAGGGTAACGCGGGGAGAGCCCTGAGGGACCCTCAGGAGGGACAGGGGACACCGGAGAGAGCGCAAAGAGACCCTCAGAAGGGAGAGGGGAATGTAGGGAGAGGGCAAAGGGACCCTCGGGAGGGGGGAGATCGTAAAGGGACCCTCAGGAGGGAGTGGAAATGCGAGGAGAGGGCAAAGGGACCCTCAGGAGGGAGCGGGGAGCCCGGGAGAGCCCTGAGGGACCCTCATGAGGGAGCGGGCAGGCCTGGGGGAGCCCCGAGAGGGCACAGAGGGACCCCAGGAAGGAGCGGGAAGCGCTGGAGGGCCCCGAGGAGAGAAGGCAGAGGGAAGGGAGGACGCCGAGAGGGCACAGGGAGCCCCGGGGTGGGTGCGGGGAGCCCTGAGGGACCCCGGAAAGGCTCCGGGAGACGCGGCGCAACGGCGCTCCAGGCCCTGCCGCCGGTGCTCGGCACCGGGGCTCTGCCCGGCGCCGCGGCAGCGGGGCTCTGCAGCCTGTGTGCCCCTCGCTGGCTCCCTGCAGTGCCCCCCGCTCGCTCCCGCCGGTGCCCGCTCACCGCCGCAGCCCCGCGTTCAGCGCCGCCGCGCCGCCGCCATGTCTGCCGGGCCCGCGGGGCGCACAGGGACTACAGCTCCCGGCAGCCCTCGCGGCGGCGGACTACAACTCCCTGCGCCCCTGCGCGCGGCTGCAGCACCGCCGCGCCCCGTGATCCTTCCGCCGCGCGGTAACTCCCCCCGCCCCACGGCAAAGAGTCCCCCCGGACGGTGTCCCCGTGTCCCTGAGCCCCCCCACGGCCCGCAGGCACCTCCTGCTTACCCAAATGAGGCCCCTGAGGACGTGTCTTCACAGCCCAGAGCATCCCAAACCCTCCCGAGTCAGTGTCCCCCATGTCCCTGCACACCCCAAATCCCACGGGGACCCCCCCAGATCAGCGGCCCCACAGCCCCGTGCACCAAAAATTCACCCAGAACCCCCAGATCGGCGTCCCTGAAGGAGCCCCACCGCCCATTCACAAGATTGGGGTGTCCCAGGCAGAATCTGGGGGCAGAAGAGGTGGGGGGACCCTTTTGGCACCCCCCAAAAAACCCCAAACCAGGGGTGACAGCTGAGCCCCATATCAGTGTCACCACCAGCAGCGACACCGACACATCCCAAAACTCCCGACAGCCTCCAAAACCCAGGATCATCCCAAAAGCACAGGGCCAGGCAGGGCTGCACGTAGGTAGGTGTTATATTTCTGATAATAAATAAGCTTTTTAATAACACGGACATGGAACAGACACCCCCCTCCCCCAAAATACCGTCCATAAAACAGCCCCCCGCCCCCCTCCCCAACCCACAGGGTCCCCCAGGGCCAAGCAGCAGATGAGGGATGGGGGGAAGGGGCAGGGAACAGGATGAGGCCATGGATGAGTCCCATGATGTGCACCCCAAACCCCACAGGGACCCCCGGGACGGCGGCCCCGTGTCCCCCAGACCCCACAGGGACCATCCCAGGTGACATCCCTGAGGGTCTGAGCACCCCAAACCCCCCAGGGACCCCTCTGGGTTGATGTCCCCAGGTTCTGTGACCCCCAAGACCCCCAGAATTGATGTCCCCAGGGTCCTGTGTGCCCCAAACCCCACAGGGACCATCCCAGGTTGATGTCCCTGAGGGTCTGAGCACCCCAAACCCCCCAGGGACCCCCCTGGGTTGATGTCCCCAGGGTTTTGTGACCCCAAAGCCCCCCGGGGTTGATGTCCCCAGGGTCCTGTGCACCCCAAACCCCCCAGGGACCCCACAGGGTCGATGTCCTCAGGGTCTTGTGTGCCCCAAACCCCACAGGGACCCCCCTGGGTTGATCTCTCTAAGGGTCTGAGCACCCCAAACCCCACAGGGTTGATGTCCCTGAGGGTCTGAGCACCCCAAACCCCCAGGGACCCCCTCAGGGTTGATGTCCTCAGGGTCTTGAGCACCCCAAAACCCCCAGGGACCCCTCTGGGTTGATGTCCTTGAGGGTCTGAGCACCCCAAACCTCACAGGGACCCCCCAGGGTTGATGTCCCCAGGGTTTTGTGACCCCAAACCCCCCCAGGGTTGATGTCTCTGAGGGTCTGAGCACCCCAAACCCCCCAAGGACCCCCCTAGGGTTCATGTCCCCAGGGTTTTGTGACCCCAAACCCCCCAGGGACCCCTCTGGGTTGATGTCCCCAGGTTCTGTGACCCCGGACCCCCTCAGGGTTGATGTCCCCAGGGTCCTGTGTGCCCCAAACCTCACAGGGACCCCCCAGGGTTGATGTCCCCAGGGTTTTGTGACCCCAAACCCCCCAGGGTTGATCTCTCTGAGGGTCTGAGCACCCCAAACCCCACAGGGTCGATGTCCCCAGGGTCCTGTGCACATCAAACCCTCCAGGGACCCCTCTGGGTTGATGTTCCCATGGTCCTGTGTGCCCCAAACCTCACAGAGACCACCCCAGGTTGATGTCCCTGAGGGTCTGAGCACCCCAAACCCCCCAGGGACCCCCCTGGGTTGATCTCTCTAAGGGTCTGAGCACCCCAAACCCCACAGGGTTGATGTCCCTGAGGGTCTGAGCACCCCAAACCTCACAGGGACCCCCCAGGGTTGATGTCCCCAGGGTTTTGTGACCCCAAACCCCCCCAGGGTTGATGTCTCTGAGGGTCTGAGCACCCCAAACCCCCCAAGGACCCCCCTAGGGTTCATGTCCCCAGGGTTTTGTGACCCCAAACCCCCCAGGGACCCCTCTGGGTTGATCTCTCTGAGGGTCTGAGCACCCCAAACCCCCCAGGGACCCCCTCAGGGTTGAAAACCGGGTGAATCCACCCCCAGACCCCCCTCCCACGGGGGGCAGCCCCCCAGGCTGTGGGGCTGGCAGGGCAGCGGTGCCAGGCAAGGGCATCCCCCCTTTACTGGGGGGGGGACCCCAAACCCCTGCCCAGCCCCTCACCCCATTCCGGGGGGGTTCCCACAGGTGGGTGCGAGTCGGGGGCGGGTCGGGGGGGGTCCATTCCCTTGTCCCCCCCTCACATGACGGAGCAGCTTTTTGCCTTTTCCTTCTTGAAGGTGGAGGAGATGAGCTCGGAGCGGCTGGGGAGGTGCAGGAGCCGCTTGGAGAGGCCGCGGGGGGGGCTGCGGGGCGGCGCCGGGGGGGCCCTGCTCAGGCACAGCCCGGACACGCTCCGGAAGATGCTGTGCACGCTCTTCTCCGACGTGAACGCCGAGCACTCCAGGTAAGCCTCGGCTCCCAGCTGCCGGGCGGCCGCGCAGCCCTGCGGGAGCGGGGCGGCGCCGGGTGAGCGCCGGGAGCACCCCCAAACCCACCGGGACACCCCAAAAAACATCAGGACACCCCAAAATCCACCCCCACAAACACCAGAATATCCCAAATTGAGCCCCACGAACACCGGGACAGCCCAAACCCACCAGGACACCCCAAAGTGACCCCTGTGCAAACACCAGGATCCCCCCAAAACCCACCCCACACCAGACCACTGGGACACCCCAAAAACACCCCCCAAAAGCATCGGGACCCCCCCAAACCCACCCCTATATCAGACCACCGGGACACCCCAAAAATCACACCCACAACCACTGGGACACCCCAAATCCACCCCCAAAAACACCCCAAAAATCACCCCCTGCAAACACCAGGACACCGCAAACCCACCAAGACATCAGACCACAGGAACTCCCCAAAAATCACACCCACAACCACTGGGACACCCCAAAACACCAGGACACACCAAACTGACCTCCAAAAAACACCAGGACACCCCAAAAATCACCCCCCAAAATCACCAGGACACTGCAAACTGAGCCCTGGTGCAAACATCAGGGTCCCCCCAAAACCCACCCCCATATCAAACCACAGGGACATCCCAAAAATCACCGGCACAACCATCAGGACACCCCAAATCCATCCCCAAAACCACCGGGACACCCCCAAAAACACCGGGGCAGCGCCGAGTGAGCGCCGGGAACACCGGGACACCCTGAAATTTACCCCCAAAACCACCGGGACACCCCAAAATATACCAGGACACCCCGAAATACATCCCCCAAACCCACCGGGACACCCCCAAAAACACCGGGACACCCCAAAAATCACCCCCTTCAAACACCAGGATCCCCCAAAACCATATCAGACCACCAGGACACCCCAAAAATCACCCCCACAACCACCAGGACACCTTAAACTGACCCAAAAAAATACTGGAACACCCCAAAAATCACTCCCTGCAAACACCAGGATACCGCAAACCTGCTCCCCTGCAAACAGCAGGACCCCACCAAACCCACCGGGACACCCCCAAACCCACCGGGGCAGCGCTGGGTGAGCTCTGGGAACACCGAGATACCCCTAAATATACCAGGACACTCCCAAACCCACCCCCAAAAACACCGGGACACCCCGGAATACACCCCCAAAAACACCGGGGCAGCACGGAGTGAGCGCCAGGAACACCCCCAAACCCACCGGGACACCCCGAAATCCACCGGGACACCCCCAGACCCACCGGGACAGCACAAAGTGTGCCCCAGAAATACTAAGACACCCTGAAATCCAGCCCCCAGAAACACCAGGACACCCCCAAACCCACTGAGACAGCACAGAGTGAGCCCCACAAACACCGGGACAGCACAAAGTGAGCCCCAGGAACACCGGGACACCCCTAAATCCACCCCCAGAAATACTGGGACACCTTGAAATCCACTGAGACAGCACAAAGTGGGCCCCAAACCCACTGGGACAACCCCGAATCCACCCCCACAAACACCAGGACATCCTGAAATCCATCCCCAGAAACCCCAGGATATCCCAAAGTGAGCCCCAAACCCACTGGGACAGCCCAAACACACCATTGTGACAGCCCAAAGTGAGTCCCACAAACACCAGGACACCCCAAAATCCACCCCCACAAACACCAGGACACCTTAAACTGACCCAAAAAAATACTGGAACACCCCAAAAATCACTCCCTGCAAACACCAGGATACCACAAACCTGCTCCCCTGCAAACACCAGGACCCCACCAAACCCACCCCCCCGTCAGACCACAGGGACACCCCAAAAATCACCCCCGAAAACACTGGGACACCCCAAAAATCACACCTACAACCACTGGGACACCCCAAATCCACCGGGACACCCCAAAAATCACCCCCTGCAAACACCAGGACACCCCAAAGTGAGCCCTGTGCAAACACCAGGATGCCCCCCAAACCCACCCCACACCAGACCACAGGACACCCCAATCCCACCCCCCACAAGCACCGGGGCCCCCCCAAACCCAGCGGGCCCCCCCAGACCTGCTCGTAGGAGATGGGCGCCTGTTTCTGGTGCGAGAGCTCCAGCAGCGTGCTCAGGTCTGTCCTCAGGTCCGTCTTGCAGCCGATGAGCAGCACCCGCGTGTTGGGGCAATAATCCAGGATTTCTGTCTTCCACTGAGGGGTCAGGGCAGCGCTCAGGGACAGGGGGAGCCCGAAAGCCTCTCCCTGTCACCCCACGGGGGTGGTGTGCCAGCCCTGAGCCCACAGGGATACACCCAGGACAGTGTCCCCATGTCCCTAAGACCCCAAACCCCACAGAGATACCCCCAGGACAGTGTCCCCATGTCCCTGAACCCCCCAGACCCCACAAAGATATCCCCTGAGCCCCCCAAACCCCACAGAGATACCCCCAGGACAGTATCCTAACATCCCTGAGCCCCTCAGACCCCACAGAGATACCCCCAGGACACAGTCCCCATGTCCCTTAACACCCCAGACCTCACAGAGACACCCCCAGGAACCCCTCAAACCCCACAGGGATACCCCCAGGACAGTGTCCCCACATCCCTGAATGCTGCAGACCCCACAGAGATACCCCAGGACAGAGTCCCTATGTCCCTGAGCCCCCCCAAACCCCTCAGAGACACCCCCAGGACAGACTCCCAACATCCCTGAGTCCCCCCAAACCCCTCAGAGATATTCCCAGGACAGTGTTCCTATGTCCCTGAACCCCCCAGACCCCACAAAGATACCCCCAGGAGCACCCCAAACCCCTCAGAGATACCCCCAGAACACTGTCCCCGTGTCCCTGACCCCCACAGGGATACCCCCAGGACAGTGTCCCCACATCCCTGAGCCCCCCAGACCCCACAGAGATACCCCCAGGACCCCCCAAACCCCACAGAGATACCCCCAGGACAGTGTCCTTGCATCCCTGAACACCCCAAACCCCACAGAGATACCCTCAGGACAGTGCCCCCATGTCCCTGAGTCCCCCAAACCCCACAGGGACCCCAATGCATGGGTGTCCCCGCTTCCTTGAGCCCCCCAAACCCCACAGAAACACCCCCAGGACACTGTCCCCAGATCTCTGAGCCTCCCAAACCCCACAGGGACTCCTCTGTTTCAGTCTCCTTGTGTCTGTGAGGCCCCCAAACCCCACAGGGACTTCCCTGCATGGGTGTCCCCACATCCGTGAGCCCCCAGACCTCACAGAGATACCCCCAGGAGCCCCCCAAACCCTACAAGGACCCCCCTGTCTCAGTCTCCTTGTGTCCCTGAATCCCACAAACCCCACGAGGACTCCCCTGCAAGGGTGTCCCCACATCCTTGAGCCCCCCAAACCCCATGGGGACTCCCCTGCAAGGGTGTCCCCACATCTCTGAGACCCCCAAACCCCACAGGGACCCCCCAGGACAGTGTCCCCACATCTCTGAGACCCCCAAACCCCACAAGAACTCCTCAGGGCAGTGTCCCCACATCCTTGAGCCCCCCCAAACCCCACGGAGACTCCCCTGTCGCAGTCTCCTTGTGTCCCTGAGCCCCCCAAACCTCACAGGGACACCCCCCAGACTGGTGTCCCTGCATCCCCGAGCCCCCCAACCCCCCCTGGGGACACCATCCGGGGGTCTGAGCCCCCTCCCCACCTTCTTGGCCGCGCTGTCGAGGGTCTCGGGGCGGCTGACGTCGAAGCAGAGCAGGACGGCGTCCGAGTCGCTGTAGCACAGGGGCCGCACGTTGTCATAGTAGGGAGAGCCTGGGGGAAAGGGGGGTCACCGCTCAGCCCCCCACCCCCGGGACACGGGAAAGGGGGTCTGGCAAAGGGACACAGCCCCCCGTCCTGCCCGGGGGGGGGGCACGGATCTAGAGAGCCCCAAAAGGGACAGAGCTCCTAACACAGACACAGAACCCCAAAAGGGACACAGCCCCCCGCCCTGCCCGGGGTGGGGGCACGGATCTAGAGAGCCCCAAAAGGAGACAGAGCACCCCAAAAGGGACAGAGCTCCTAAAACAGACACAGAACCCCAAAAGGGACACAGCCCTATTCCTGCTTGGAGTGGGGGCACGGCTCTAGAGACCACAAAAGGTGACAGAGCTCCTAAAACAGACACAGAACCCCAAAAGGGACACAGCCCTATTCCTGCTTGGAGTGGGGACACGGCTCTAGAGACCACAAAAGGTGACAGAGCTCCTAAAACAGACACAGAACCCCAAAAGGAACACAGCCCCCTGTCCTGCCCGAGGTGGGGGCATGGATTTAGAGACCCCCAAAAGGGACAGAGCGCCTAAAACAGACACAGAACCCTAAAAGGAACACAGCCCCCCAAAAGGGGCAGAGCCCCATTCCTGTCCGGGGTGGGGACACAACTCTAGAGACCCCAAAAGGGACACAGCCCCCCGTCCTGCCCGGGGTGGGGGCACGGATCTAGAGACACCAAAAAGGGACAGAGCCCCATTCCTGCCCAGGGTGGGGGCACAGATCTAGAGACCCCCAAAGGGGACACAGTCCCATTCCTGTCCTGAGTGGGAGCATGGCTCAAGAAACCCCCAAAAGGCACAGAGCCCCCCAAAACAGACATAGCCCCCTCCCCAAACAGACACAGCCCTATTCCTGTCTGGGGTGAGGGCACGGCTCTAGAGCCCCCCAAAAGGGACACAGCCCCCCATCCTGCCCGGGGTGGGGGCACGGATTTAGAGAGCCCCAAAAGGGGACAGAGCTCCCCAAAAGGGAAAGAGCCCCTAAAACAGAGACAGCCCCCGTCCTGACTAGAGTGGGGGCACGGCTCTAGAGAGTCCCAAAAGGGACACAGCTCCCCAAAAGGGACAGAGCCCCCCAAAACAGACACAGCCCCATTCCTGTCTGGGGTGAGGGCACGGCTCTAGAGCCCCCCAAAAGGGACACAGCCCCCCATCCTGCCCGGGGTGGGGGCACGGCTCTAGAGAACCCAAAAGGGACAGAACCCCCCCAAAACAGACACAGCTCCCCTCCTGCTCAGGGTGGTGCCTCACAGCTCTAGAAAACCCCAAGAATGACACAGGCACAGCTCCAGAGCACCCCAAAACAGACACAGCCCCTAAAGCAGACACAGCCCCATTCCTGCCCAGGTGGGGACACAGCTCTAGAGACCCAAAAAGGGACACAGCCCCCCAAAAAGGGACACAGCCCCATTCCTGCCCGGGATGGGGACATGGCTTTAGAGACCCCAAAAGGGACAGAGCTCCTAAAACAGACACAGAACTCCAAAAGGGACAAAGCCCCCTGGCCTGACTGGAGTGGGGGCACAGATCTAGAGACCCCCAAAAGGGACAGAACCCCCCCTAAAACAGACACAGTCCCATTCCTGCTTGGGCTGGGGGCACAGCTTAGTGACCCCCAAAAGGGACAGAGCCCCATTCCTGCTTGGGGTAGGGACAAAGGTGTAGAGACCTCAAAAGACACAGACCCTCATTCAGCCTGGAGTGGGGACACAGCTCTAGAGACCCCAAAAGGGACAGAGCCCCCCCAAAACAGACACAGGCCCACTCCTGTCCTGAGTGGGGGCATGGCTCTAGAGATTCCCAAAAGGGACAGAGCTCCTAAAACAGACACAGAACCCCTCCTGCTCAGGGTGGTGCCTCACAGCTCTAGAGACCCCCAAAAGGGACAGAGCCCCTAAAGCAGACACAGCCCCATTCCTGCCTGGGGTGGGGACACAGCTCTAGAGATCCCCAAGAGGGACAGAACCCCCCAAAAGGGACATAGGTCCCAAAAAGGGACAGAGCATCCTAAGACGGACACACAAACACACAGCTCTAGAGCCCCCAAAAAGGCACAGAGTCCCCAAAACGGACACAGCTCCCCTCCTGCTCAGCGTGGTGGCTCACAGCTCTAGAGAAGCCCAAGAAGGACACAGGCGCACAGCTCCAGAGCCCCCCAAAAGGGGCAGAGCCCGCAAAAGGAACACAGCCCCATTCCTGCCCGGGGTGGGGACACAGCTCTAGAGATCCCCAAAAGGGACAGAATCCCCCAAAACAGACACAGCTCCCCAAAAGGCACAGAGCCCCCCAAAAGGGACACACGAACACACAGCTCTAGAGCCCCCCAAAAGGCACAGAGTCCCCAAAACAGACACAGCTCCCCAAAAGGCACAGATCCCCCAAAACAAACACAGCTCCCCTCCTGCTCAGCATGTGGCTCACAGCTCTAGAGACCCCCAAAGAACGACACAGGGGCTCAGCTCCAGAGCCCCCCAAAAGCGACACAGCCCCGCTGGGGCCGGGGGGACTGGCACAGCTCTGGAACCCCCCCAAAACGCCACCTCCGTCCCCGCAGCCCATCCGCGTCGCATCGCGCCTTCGCCAGGCAGCGGGAAATGGAGCCCGCGGTGTTTATGTAACAACCCCCCCACCCCCCGTTTTGGGGAGCCCCGGGAGCACCCAGGGGTGTCGGGGTACGGGGGGGGAGCCGGAGGAGGGGGGGCCACACGCTGCCACCCCCTCGGGGCAGGGGGGTGGGGGGGCTTTGGGGTGTCCCTCCCTTACCCCCCCCCCGGACCCCCAAAGGCCTCGGAGGGGTTTCGCAGCCCAGACGCTCCGTGCACGGAATAGCAAAGAGGCTGCGCCAGCGCATCGCCATGGCAACCGGGGACCGGCGGGGACCCCCCCCCGCCCGGGGGGACACTGCAGCACCGGGCAGGGCTGCCCCGAGCCCCCCAACTCTGCGGGGTGCCCGGGGAAGGGCAACACCGGCATGGGCCATCATCCGCCCCATTCACAGGCACGGGATCTGTGATCCCACCCGGGGGGGGGGTCAGCGGGGTGGGGATCCCCCCAAAAAAGGGGGTTCAGCCTCCCGTGACCCCCCCGGTGTGTCTGCACCGCCCACCGTGGGGTGGGTCCCTGGGGAGCAGCTGCGCCCCCACACCCACGGGTATGACCCTAAACCTGAACCCCCCCCTCGCCAGGCAGCGGGAAATGGAGCCCGCGGTGTTTATGTAACAACCCCCCCACCCCCCGTTTTGGGGAGCCCCGGGAGCACCCAGGGGTGTCGGGGTACGGGGGGGGAGCCGGAGGAGGGGGTGCCACACGCTGCCACCCCCTCGGGGACACGGAGCCACCAGCACCGCGCCCGGGACTGCGGGGGGCGCGGGAGGGGGGGTGCGGGAGGTCTGCGGGGTGCCCGGGGAAGGGCAACACCGGCATGGGCCATCATCCGCCCCATTCACAGGCACGGGATCTGTGATCCCACCCGGGGGGGGGGTCAGCGGTGTGGGGACCCCCCCAAAAAAGGGGGTTCAGCCTCCCGTGACCCCCCCGGTGTGTCTGCACCGCCCACCGTGGGGTGGGTCCCTGGGGAGCAGCTGCGCCCCCACACCCACGGGTATGACCCTAAACCTGAACCCCCCCCCAGCGCGGCCGCAGGGACCCCAAAACACCGCAGGGACCCCAAAAGACCCCCGGCCCCCCCAAAAGACCCCCGAGACCCCAACAGGGCCACCAAGCCCCCCCCAACCCGCGCTGCAGGTCCCCAAAACACCCTCGGGACGCCAAAACACCCCACTGCAGCGACCCCCCGATCACTGCAGCATCCCAACCACGACCCCCCAAAAACCCCAAACCGCCTCCCGGGGTACCCCACTCCCCCGGTACCGGGGCCCCCGCCAGCCCCCCAAACATGCACCGCGCGTCTCTCCCCGGTACCGGAGGTGTCCCAGAGGCTCAGTTCCACCCGCTGCTCCTCGCTGGCCAGACACGCCGTGTAGTTCTCAAACACGGTGGGCACGTACGTCTGCAACGGCACCGGCAGCGTCAGCGCCCGGTCCCGCTTTACCGGCGCCCGCTGCCGGTTCCCGGTACCGCTCTGGGCTCACCTCGGGGTAGCAATCCTTGGCCAGCACCTGCAGCATGGCCGTCTTGCCGCACTGCACGTCACCCACCAGCACCAGCTTGCACCGGGCCGGTGCGGCCGGTGCCGGCCTCCGCTCCCGCATGGCGGCGGCGCGCACGGAACCCCCGTGCTCGCACCCACCCACCGCCCTGCGCCCCGCCGCCGCAGCGTCCCTTTATACCACGCCGCCCGCAGGGCCCGCCCACGGCGGCGCCCGCCCGCCAATCAGCGCGGGGAATCCCGGAGCGCCGGCCAATAGCGAAGAGGGAGAAGCGGCGGGACACGCCCCTTGTGGGGGTGCGGGAGCGCTCTTGCCCGCCAGGGGGCGCCCGTGCGGGTCAGGGCGGAAGTGCCGCGAGGCCCCGCCCCCCAGCGGCCGTTGCCAGGAGACGCAGGGACGCGGAGCGGGGCCGGTACCGGGACCGGTACCGGGGCCTGGGGGTGCCTGGGGAGGGAGGTGGGGACGGGTCTGGGGGTCCCTGGAAGGGGAGAAGGGGTGAAAGGGCCTGGGGGTGCCTGGGGAGGGAGGTGGGGACGGGTCTGGGGGTCCCTGGAAGGGAGAGAAAAGCTTGGTGGGGTCTGGGGGTACCCCTAAGTGGAGGGGCAAGGAGCCTGGGGTAGCCTGAGGGAGGTGGGGGTGGGCAGAAGGTTGTGGGGTGCCCCATCGTGCGGGGGGCTGGGCAGGGGGAACAGGCCTTGGGGGACAGCAGAGGGGTCACCACGCACTCCCCGAGCCCTCCTGCCGTGCCCCCCGTGCAGCCATGGCGGGGTCCCGTCTCGCTGCCCCCACGGCGGCCGAGGCCGAGCTGCTGCTGCTGCAGAGACAAGCGCTGGCCGAGGAGGAGGCGGCCAAAGCCAAGAGGGCGCTGCTCACTCGCTTCCTGCAGGTCCAGAACCCCCTGATCCCCTCCAAACTGCACCTCACCTTTCCCCAGCCATATCCCCCCAGCAGGGCTGGCTGCCCCTGTTCTGCTGCACCCCCAAGCCCATTCCTGCCCGTCCCACCTCGCACGGCCCCTCCACAGGAGAAGTTGTCCCGGGAGGAGCAGAGCAGCAGGTGGGGTCTGCACAGGGTGCTCACGCTCTGGCGCTCGGCCCAGCGCAAGGCCAAGGACCAGGAGCTGCGCCAGGACATCGAGACCCTCAGCCAGACCTTCACTCGGGTCATGGACTGCAAGGACAGCGCCATTGAGGTGCCTGTGGGGCCGGCAGGGTGGAGCGGGCTGCCAGGGGACACGTGTGACACCCCCAAAAACTCCGCCAGGCGCTGGTGACGGAGCTGCAGGAAGCGGAGGAGCAGCAGAACCGAGCCCTGTGCAGCCACCTGGACCTCACAGACCAGCTCCTGCACCTCCAGCGCTGCCGCCTGGCCTGCCTGGAGCAGGGCTTCAGCGCCCAGGTGGGCGCCCTGAAGGCCGAGTTTGAGGCTGAGAGGTGTGGAACTTCAGGGGGAGAAGGGGAACGGGGCAGCAGTGGCACTCGTGGGGTGTCCTGGGACGGAGCTGAGCCTCCCCCGGCCTCGTGGGGAGCCCTGCAGTGCCTTTGTCAGGGGGGAAATGTCTTGGCACTGCTTTGTGTCCCCACAGAAAGGCCATGCTGCAGCAGCAGGACTGGGAAAGCCGGGTCCTGCAGGACATGGCGCTGGCCATGGAGCAGGACCACGACAGGAACGAGCAGGAGGCTTTGCTGAACTTCCAGAGCGCCCGGGACGACATCAAAAACAAGGCAAGGGGGCACGGCGGGGGCACGGAGGGGCTGGCAAGGGTGGCAGGGGACGCCCAGGTGTGACCTGCGTGTCCCCAGTGCTGGCAGGATCAGCACTACAGCAAGCTGCAGCTGGTGGCCAGGCTGGAGGGGCTGTGGGAGCAGATCCAGACAGCACGGAGGAGCTACAGCCAGGCCACGGAGAAGAAGAAGGTGGAGTTTGAGGAGCTCAAGAGGAAGTGTGAGAGGACTTCCTGCGAGATTAACGCCCAGGCGAAGAAGCTGGAGAAGCTCCAGGTTTTGGCAGGGCGCTGGGTGGTCCTGGGAGTGGGGTCACCCTCGTTTCCCTCACTCATTTTTCCATGGAATCATGGAATTGTTGAGGTTGGGAAAGGCTCTGAGAGCCGTAAAGCCCAACGTGGCACGGGCAAGGAGGTGACAACAGGCCAGGCTAAGCAGGGGCCCCCCAAAAGTTTGTGGGGGAGTGCCTGAGCCATGGAATCATGGAATTATTGAGGTTGGAAAAACCTCCAAGACCATCAAGCCCAACCATTCTCTCAGCACTGCCAGGGCCACCACTAAACCACGTCCCCAGGGGCCACATCCACGTGGTTTCTGAGCCCTTCCAGGGACTGTGCCTTCACCACCACCCTGAACAGCCCATCCCAAAGCTGGCCCACGGGCAGCCCTGGCAGACAGGAACCAGGAGCTGAGGAAGCTCCTCCAGCAGTACCTGGCAGGGGCTACAATCAACCAGAAGGTGCCCAAAGACCCCCACCCCCTCCTTGCCACCAAGAAAAAGCCTCACCCCCAGAAATGAGCCCAACATTTCTGGGGGTGCCACGCTCAGGGACACTGGGCATGGTGCAGCCTAGGAACCAGGAGCTGAGGAAGCTCCTCCAGCAGTACCTGGCAGGGGCTACAATCAACCAGAAGGTGCCCAAAGACCCCCACCCCCTCCTTGCCACCAAGAAAAAGCCTCACCCCCAGAAATGAGCCCAACATTGTGGGGGAGCCACGCTCAGGGACGCTGGGCATGGTGCAGCCCGAGAGCCTCTGGGGAGGGGTCAACCACCAGGACCCCTTTCCTGGCCCCACCAGCTCCAGCTGAGGCTCCCTGGCAGATCTGCCTGCTGTTTGGGGACTCAGGGATTGTCATTTCCTGGATATGCCTTAAAAGAGCAAAACTGCCTGAAAATGTGGTCTTGTTTCTGGGATTCATTGAGTCTGTAACCTCCTGCTCAGGTCTGACAGGACCCATCAAAGCCCTGGGGCAGGCAGGGAGGGGAGCTGAGGGGGGCACAGCCCCTTCCCACCGCCCTGTGCCCATCACTGTCTCAGGAAGAGCAGCCACAGATGCCGAGGGGAAAGTTTTATTTCTTTTTGGCTTTGTTCCTCTTCTCCTCCTTCTGCTTTTTCTTGGAGAGCTTGGGGCTGCTGGCCTTGCGGTACAGGTGGAAGCCGATGAGCCCCAGCAGCGCTGGCACCAGCCCCAGGCACAGCAGTGGCACCACCTCGTTCACCACCTTCTGCCAGTAACTGGCCCGGGACAAGCCCACCAGCTCCACCTCGAAGCGCAGCACGGCGTCACCTGCAAGGGGGGCACAGCCTGAGTGGGGACCCCACAGAGACCCCCAGGGGGACCCTGAGGGCTGCACTCACCTGGGATGGTTGGGGGGGAGCCCCGCTTGCCGTAGGCTAAGTGAGGGGGAATGATGGCTCTGCGCTTCTCCCTGCCACAGTGAGAGCGTTGGTGCCACAAAGTGGTGGGGACACTGTGGGGGGGGGGACACTGCCCACCCTCGTGTCCCCCATCCACGCTTACCCCACACACATGTCCAGCAGACTCTGCTCCAGACCTGTGACAGAGCGGGGTGAGGGTGGGTGGGCTGGTGGGGTTACCCTGGTGAGCCCCCAGCCCGCTCCCCCTGAGCCCCTCACTCACCAGGGATGACTTGGTGCTTGCCCAGCTCCACCTGCAGGGGGTCCCGGCTCAGTGAGGAGTCGATGATCCGGCCATCCTCCAGGCTGCCCTGTGGGGGGCACGGCCGCGGTCACTGCCACGGGCACCCTTGGGTGGCACCTTCTCCATGTGGCTGCCAGCGTGTTCCCAGTGCTGCTCTGGTGCTGATCCCAGTCCCTGCGGCCTCCCTGTGCCATCCCTGTGCTGATCCCAGTCCCTGTGCCATCCCTGTGCTGATCCCAATCCCTGTGCCACCCCTGTGCCATCCCTGTGCTGATCCCAGTCCCTGTGCCATCCCTGTGCTGATCCCAGTCCCTGTGCCATCCCTGTGTTGATCCCAGTCCCTGCAGCCCCCCTGTGCCATCCCTGTGCTGATCCCAGTCCCTGTGCCA
>NW_024363272.1:463806-483897 GCF_014805655.1 Passer montanus | reverse complement strand
GTCCCCCATCCACGCTTACCCCACACACATGTCCAGCAGACTCTGCTCCAGACCTGTGACAGAGCGGGGTGAGGGTGGGTGGGCTGGTGGGGTTACCCTGGTGAGCCCCCAGCCCGCTCCCCCTGAGCCCCTCACTCACCAGGGATGACTTGGTGCTTGCCCAGCTCCACCTGCAGGGGGTCCCGGCTCAGTGAGGAGTCGATGATCCGGCCATCCTCCAGGCTGCCCTGTGGGGGGCACGGCCGCGGTCACTGCCACGGGCACCCTTGGGTGGCACCTTCTCCATGTGGCTGCCAGCGTGTTCCCAGTGCTGCTCTGGTGCTGATCCCAGTCCCTGCGGCCTCCCTGTGCCATCCCTGTGCTGATCCCAGTCCCTGTGCCATCCCTGTGCTGATCCCAATCCCTGTGCCACCCTTGTGCCATCCCTGTGCTGATCCCAATCCCTGTGCCATCCCTGTGCCATCCCTGTGCTGATCCCAGTCCCTGTGCCATCCCTGTGCTGATCCCAGTTCTCCTCTGTGCCACCCCTGTGCTGATCCCAGTCCCTGTGCCACCCTTGTGCCATCCCACTCACCAGGGATGACTTGGTGCTTGCCCAGCTCCACCTGCAGGGGGTCCCGGCTCAGTGAGGAGTCGATGATCCGGCCATCCTCCAGGCTGCCCTGTGGGGGGCACGGCCGCGGTCACTGCCACGGGCACCCTTGGGTGGCACCTTCTCCATGTGGCTGCCAGCGTGTTCCCAGTGCTGCTGTGGTGCTGATCCCAGTCCCTGCGGCCTCCCTGTGCCATCCCTGTGCTGATCCCAGTCCCTGTGCCATCCCTGTGCTGATCCCAATCCCTGTGCCACCCTTGTGCCATCCCTGTGCTCAGGGTGGGTGGGCTGGTGGGGTTACCCTGGTGAGCCCCCAGCCCGCTCCCCCTGAGCCCCTCACTCACCAGGGATGACTTGGTGCTTGCCCAGCTCCACCTGCAGGGGGTCCCGGCTCAGTGAGGAGTCGATGATCCGGCCATCCTCCAGGCTGCCCTGTGGGGGGCACGGCCGCGGTCACTGCCACGGGCACCCTTGGGTGGCACCTTCTCCATGTGGCTGCCAGCGTGTTCCCAGTGCTGCTGTGGTGCTGATCCCAGTCCCTGCGTGTTCCCAGTGCCATCCCTGTGCTGATCCCAGTCCCTGCGGCCTCCCTGTGCCATCCCTGTGCTGATCCCAGTCCCTGTGCCATCCCTGTGCTGATCCCAATCCCTGTGCCACCCTTGTGCCATCCCTGTGCTGATCCCAGTCCCTGTGCCACCCCTGATCCCAATCCCTGTGCCACCCCTGTGCTGATCCCAGTCCTTGTGCCATCCCTGTGTTGATCCCAGTCCTTGTGCCATCCGTGTGCCATCCCTGTGCTGATCCCAGTCCCTGTGCCACCCCTGATCCCAATCCCTGTGCCATCCCTGTGTTGATCCCAGTCCCTGCAGCCCCCCTGTGCCATCCCTGTGCTGATCCCAGTTCTCCTCTGTGCCACCCCTGTGCTGATCCCAGTCCTTGTGCCATCCGTGTGCCATCCCTGTGCTGATCCCAATCCCTGTGCCACCCCTGATCCCAGTCCCGGTACACTCCGTGCCACCCTGGGACATTGTCCCCCACTCTCAGTCCCTGTGCCATCCCAAGTTAATCCTCAGGCTGATCCCAGAGCCAGCCATGCCCATCCTGGCGTTGTCCCAGCCCCAGTGTCACCCCTGCGCCACTCCAGGTGCCACCCAGAGCCCATCCTGGACCTGTCCCCATGCCAGTCTCACTGGCACCATCCCCTCATCCAGCCCCCGTGCCCACCCCGCCACCACCCCTACGCTCACTCCGCTTCCACCCCGGTACCGCCCCATTTCCCAGCCTGGTACCACCCCCGGTACCGCCCCGGTGCCGGTGCCGGTGCCGGTGCCCGTGCCCCGCCCGCCGCAGCGCAGTGCTGACGTGTTCCTCCCGCCGCGCACCGTGTAGTGGATGTGCACCGTGTCCCCCGGCGCCGACAGCTCCGTGCAGCCCTCGGGGGGTCCCACCTGCAACGGGGAGTCACGGGGAGCCGGGACGGGACCCCCTCCCCTCGGGCTCCGCGCAGCCCCCGCGCCCACGGGACCCCCGAGCGCGCCCCGAGAGCCGAACTCCAACCGGGGCCCCCCCGTCCTCGCTGCGCCGCCTTCTTCCGCCACAGCCCGGTCCTCCCGCCGCCCTGCCATCGCAGCCCGCTCCTCCCGGTGCCCCGTGGCTCCCCCCCGCCGCAGCCCGGGCCTCCCGGTGCTTCCTCCCGCCCCGTGCCCAGGCCGGGCTCCCCGGTGCCCCCCGAGCGGCACCATCCCGCCGGTGCCCCGAGTCCCGCCGGTCCCGTCCCGGTCTCAGCTGCCTGCCCAACGGGGCCGCGTGGCTCCCCGGTGCCCGGTGCCTCCCGCGCAGCCCCGGTTCCCCCGTTTCCCCCGCGCTCACGATGGTTTCCAGCCGTAGCTCCCGGGCGCCGGTTTCGGTTTCGCTCTCGGCGGCGCGGGAGAGCGGCGGCGGCGGCAGCAGCAGTGCCAAGAAGAGCAGCGCGGCGGGGAACGGCATGGCCGGGCCGGCGGCGGAGGAACGGGCACCGGGACCGGGACCGCCCCCCACCTCGGGCCCCGCCCTCGGGACCGCCCCCGCACCGAGACCGGCCCCGGGACGGGCACCGGCGTCTCCTCCGGGCCCCCGCGGATGCTCAGCACCCGCCGCTGCCTCGGTGCCCGGTGCCACGCGGGCTCTGCGCTCCGTGGGGACCCCGGTGGGCACCGGAGTCCGCCCCTGCCCGGGACCGTCCCGGTGGCTTCGGCCCACACCGAGCGGGGGTTCCCGGTGAGGGTCGGGGGTGTGAAACGGAGGGTCCGGGCGGGGGTCCGGGCCGGGGGTCGCGTCCCAGGCTCCGGTTGGGTGCAGCCCCCGGAGTCCTGGCGCCGCCGGTGCCGGCAGGCGGCAGCACAGCCCGGGGAAACCGGCACCCACCGGGGACCGGGACCCCTCCCCGGGTCCAGAACCCTCCTGCAGCCCCCCGCGGGTCCAGCTCATTCCTTCTCCTCGCACCTCTGCGGCTCTTCCAGCCCCGGCAGCGCAGGACGAGGCAAACCGAGCCCCGAGCCCGGGCTGGGGTCCCGCGGGCCGGCTGGAGCCCGGTGGGACCGAACCCATCCCTGGGGACACCCAGCCCTTAGGGCAGAGCTGGGAACACAGGGAATCCCCCCGGTCCGGCGGGGTCACACCCGGGATTTCCCACCCCGTGCCCGCGGGGATGGCCCCGTCGGTGTCCCCGGTGCCGCTCCGGGACGGTGACGGCGTTGAGGCCGGGTGCAGCTCCCGGACGACGGCATCGGCACGCCGGCCCCACCGGCGCACCCACATACCAGCCTCGGTTGCCGAGAGGTGGGGAAGCCGGGCTGGCGGCTGGGCCCGGGCCGCTAATGGGATTAGGGGCGCCGGGTCAGCCCCCACCACACAAAGCCGTCGGTCCGGCCGGTGGGAACGCGTCGGTGCCGGCCCCGCTGCTCCCGCCCACCGGGGAGCCCCGGGCAGCCACAGTGAGCCCCGCGATGGAGCTCCCAGAGCCCCCCGGCCATCCCCACTGCGGCTCCTCCATGTCACATCCATGGTCCCCAGGTCACTGTGGGACACGGGTCACCTGCACTGGAGCACCCCATGTCATCTTCATGGCCCCCAAACCACTGTGGGACACGTGTCACCTGCATTAGAGCACCCCTCATGTCACCTCTGTGGCCCCCAACCCACTGTGGGGTACGGGTCACCCACACTGGAGCACCCCCATGGCCCCCATCTCACTGGGGGACATGTGTCACCTGCACTGGAGCACCCCCATGTCATCTTCATGGCCCCCCAACCCACTGTGGGACATGTGTCACCTGTACTGGAGCTCCCCCATGTCACCTCCACAGCCTCCAACCCACTGGGGAGCCCTGGTCACCTGCATTGGGGCACCCCCATGTCACCTCCACAGCCTCCAACCCACTGGGGAGCCCTGGTCACCTGCACTGGGGCACCCCCATGTCACCTCCGTGGCCCCCAACCCACTGTGGGACATGTGTCACCTGCACTGGAGCTCCCCCATGTCACCCTCATGGCCCCCAACTTACTGTGGGACATGTGTCACCTGCACTGGAGCTCCCCCATGTCACCTCCATGGCCCCCAACCCACTGTGGGACATCTGTCACCTGCACTGGAGCTCCCCACGTCACCTCCATGGCCCCCAACCCAGTAGGGAGCCCTGGTCACCTGCGCTGGAGCACCCCCATGTCACCTCCACAGCCCCCAAACCACTGGGGAGCCCTGGTCACCCCATTCTGGGCCCTGGCGCTGGCTCTGGTCACCCCATTTTGGGGTGCTGGGTCCTGGTCACCCCATTCTGGGCCCTGGCGCTGGCTCTGCAGCTCCCGGCCACCAGGGAGCCCCCACCACAGCCCCCCAGTGTCACAGACACGGCCGAGAGCCCCCCAGCCACCAGTCCAGAGGACACGGCGATGGGATGGCAGTGCCAGCCCCAAATGCCACTCAGTCCCCCTTAACCCCTGCGGGGGGGTGACATGGGGAGGGGTGGCAGGGGGGGGCCGAGTCCCACTCGCGCCCATCCCAGCGCTGGCACCGTCCCCACGCCCCAGCTGGGATTAGCACTAATGGGATTTACCATTTCATCCAATATTCCCCTAAAGATGAGCCTGGGAAGGAGGGGGGGGCCCCCTCGCCCCCTGCCAGCCCCACCTCACACCCCCCACCCCCCCTCCCCGTTACGCTCTTTCTAATTAAAGCCAGCCCAGGGCTGTCCATCACCGTCCCCTCCGCGGGACCCCCACGCTGGGGGGGGTGGGGGGCTGTGGAAGAAGAGACGAGGGGCAGAGCTACATAAAACATGTTTAATATCCAAGGGGGGGGTCAGGGGAGGTCACCCACCGTCTCAGGCGCAGGGGGGCCGGGCAGGGCGTGGGGGGGGGACACTGTCCGTCCGTGAGGGGCAGGGACATACAATCACTATGCTGGCATGGGGGGGGAGGGGGCAGGTGGCCAGGGCGAGGAGGGGGGCACGGCCAGGGGGACCACAGAGGTGCTGGCAGCCTTGTGTTGTCCCCCCCCACCTCTGCGAGGGTCACGCTGCGGGAAGGAGACCTGCCTCGAAGTGACATGGGGGGGCTGGGGACGTGTGGAATGCCCTGGGGGGGGCCACACGGGGCCGGGAGGGGGGTGCTGAGAGGGAGGGGGAGGTGTATAGTCCCAAATCCCCCCCACGGCCCTGCTGCCCCCACATTTGGTCCAGAGGAAGGCGAGGGGTGCAGGGACATGCATGGGGACGGGGTGTCCCCGGCCCCCCCAGGCAGGGCAGTGCTGAGGTGGCCCCCCTCCCCCCCAGCCCCCAGCCCACCCTCCCGGGGCTCTGCCCCTGCCCCCCTGGGCGTTATATAGAGCTCTAATTCCACGCACGCACACACGAGATCCGAGGGGAACCAGGGGGACCCCAAAAAAAGGCGAGAAAACCCCACAGCAACCGGTGCCAGAAGAAAGCAAAACCCAACCGGGGCAGGGAGGGGGCGGCCGGGGGGGGCCCTGGCACGGCCCAGGGGGGCACAGGGGGGGACCCCCCTCACTTCTTGTTCTTGAGCTGGTTGGCGAGCCAGTCGAGGCCCTCGTAGAGCCCATCCCCGCTGGTGGCACAGGTGGCCTGGATGTACCAGTTACGGTGGCGCAGGGAGTGCAGCCCCAGCTTGTCCGTGATCTCCGCTGCGTTCATGGCGTTGGGCAGGTCCTGCAGCACACAAGGCAGGTCACACAGGTGACACACAACCCCTCCACGGGGGCTGGCACCAGCCCTGATGCCATGGGGGTGGGCACAACTCTGCCACAGGGCACCATCATCAGCCCTGATGCGACAGGAAGGAGTGGAAATGGGACACGGGGAGGTGACACTCCAGCCCTGACACCACAGGGGTGGCCAGAGTGTGTTAAAGACCAGCCCTGGTGCCATGGGGATGGCCCTGGGGCCACCACCATCCCTGGTGCCCACCACCATCCCTGGTGCCACCGGGATGACCCTGGGGCCACCACAATCCTTCGTGTCACAGGGATGGCCCTGAGGGCCACCACCATCCCTGGTGTCACAGGGATGGCTCCAGGGGCCATGACCATCCCTGGTGCCATGGGATTGGTTCCAGGGGCCATCACAATACCTGGTGTGATGGGGATGACCCTAGGGCCACCACCATCCCTGGTGCCACTGGGATGACCCTGAGAGCCACCACCATCCTTGGTGTCACAGCGATGACTCCAGGGCCACCACCATCCACGGTGGCATGGGATTGGTTCCAGGGGCCACCACCATCCCTGGTGCCATGGGACTGGTCCCAGGGGCCACCACAATCCCTGGTGCCACGGGGATGGCCCTGATGGGATTGGTTCCAGGGGCCACCACCATCCCTGGTGCCACGGGGATGACCCTGGTGCCACCACAATCCTTCGTGTCACAGGGATGGCCCTGAGGGCCACCACCATCCCTGGCGCCACGGGGATGGCTCCAGGGCCACCATCATCCCTGGTGTCATGGGGATAGCCCTGAGGCCACCACTATTCCAGGTGTCACAGCGATGACTCCAGGGCCACCACCATCCCTGGTGCCATGGGACTGGTCCCAGGGGCCACCACAATCCCTGGTGTGACAGGGATGGCCCTGGGGCCACCACAATCCTTCGTGTCACGGGGATGGCCCTGAGAGCCACCACCATCCCTGGTGCCACTGGGATGGCTCTGGGGGCCACAATCATCCCTGGGTTCATGGGGATGGCTCTAGGGCCACGACCATCCCTGGTGTCACAGCGATGGCCCTGAGGGCCACCACAACCTCTGGTGTCCTGAGGATGGCCCTGGAGCCCACCACCATCCCTGGTGTCACTGGGATGGCTCCAGGGCCACCACCATCCCTGGTGCCATGGGACTGGTCCCAGGGGCCACCACAATCCCTGGTGTCCTGGAGATGGCCCTGGGGCCACCACCATCCCTGGTGCCAGTGGGATGACCCTGGTGCCCAGCACCATCCCTGGTGTGATGGGAATGACCCTGGTGCCCAGCACCATCCCTGGTGCCACAAGCACAGACGTGCCTCTGTCACACAGCCACTCCAACACCAGCCTTGATGCCACAGCGAGCCCTACCCCAGCCAGCTGCCCTGACACCGGGGGATGTCTCAGCCCCCCACGAGGCTCTCCCCACCCCCAGACCCACCTGCTTGTTGGCGAAGACGAGGAGCACGGCGTCCCTCAGCTCATCCTCCGCCAGCATCCGCATCAGCTCCTCCCGCGCCTCGTTCACCCGCTCCCGGTCGTTGCTGTCCACCACGAAGATCAGCCCTGGAGGGAGCAGCGGGCACCGTCAGGGCTCCCTGGTGCCACCCCGAGTGCCCCCACGCCGTCCCCTCGGACACCTACCCTGGGTGTTTTGGAAGTAATGCCTCCAGAGGGGCCGGATCTTGTCCTGCCCACCCACGTCCCACACGGTGAAGCTGATGTTCTTGTACTCCACTGTCTCGACGTTGAACCCTGCGGGGAGCGACAGCGGAGGGAAACTGAGGCACGCGGAGCCACCAGCCCCTTCAAAGGAGCCCAGATGGGCAGCGGGCTCTGCTTAGTGGCCCCGC
The DNA here is from genome assembly GCF_014805655.1 of Passer montanus. Lineage (NCBI taxonomy): Eukaryota > Metazoa > Chordata > Aves > Passeriformes > Passeridae > Passer > Passer montanus. The sequence goes on along the minus strand of NW_024363272.1, from coordinate 476,223 downwards.
AACCCCACCCACCGATGGTGGGGATGGTGGTGACGATCTCCCCCAGTTTGAGCTTGTAGAGGATGGTGGTCTTCCCAGCAGCGTCCAGCCCCACCATCAGGATCCGCATCTCCTTCTTCCCAATCAGGCTCTTCAGCAGGTTCCCGAAGATGTTGCCCATGGTGACGGCGGCGCTGGCTCTGAGGCCGGATCCTGCGGGGGCATGGGGCAGGCTGGGGGAGGCCCTGAAATCTGCAGGGGTGGAGCTGAGGGGTCCCCCGTGCTTGGTGGTGGGGGGGGTCTGCAGGAATTGGGGATGTCCTGGGGGGATGCAGGGCTTGGGGGACCCCCGGCAAGGGGCTGGGGAGGGGGCCACGCACTGCACGGGGGTGTCTGTGCGTGCAGCTCGGTTTGGCTGCAAAGATGGGGATGCTGCACCCCTGCAAAAGGACAGCCCAGGGCGCTGCGCTGGGGGAAACTGAGGCACGGTTGTCGCCCTCCTCGAGGGCAGCAGAGCCCCCGGATCCAACCCCTCCTCCGCACCATGCCCCCATCACCGCAGCCTCGCCGGAGGGGGAGGTCCCCATCGCCCCCCCCCCCGCACCGCAGCGCGCCCCTTCCCCCGCAGCGTGCGCAGCCCCCGCGCCCCCGCCCCCCCCCCCACCGGTCCCCCCCCCCCCCCCCCCCCCCCCCCCCCCCCCCCCCCCCCCCCCCCCCCCCCCCCCCCCCCCCCCACCGGGACCGGGGGCGCGCGCGGGGAACGGCGGGGGGGGGCAATGGCGAGAACCGCGGGGCGTTACCATGGCAACGGCTGCAGCAGTGCGGGGGGGGCGCTCTGAGGGGGAGTCCCCGTGTCCCCCCCGCCATCAGCCCGGTTCTGGCGGCACCGGGACCGGCAGAGCCCCGACCGAAGGGGAGCCGCACCGGCGGGGCGGGGTGGGAGCGTGGGGAGAGCGGGGTCCCGGGTTTTCCGCCCCCGCCATGAGCACCGGGGAGGCAGAGTCCCGACCGGGGGGGGTCCCTGTGCTTCACGGGGAACGGGGACCCCCGCACCGTCACGGGGGGACAGGCTGAGCACCCCCGCACCGTGCCGGTATCGTCGGTACGGAGGATACCCCGGTGTTCGCAGGCAGGGCAGGGGCAGGGACCGGGCGCGGGGAACCCGCGGGTTCTTCCCACGTCCGTCTGTCCCCGTTGTCCGCTTGTCCGTCCCTGCTCAGCGCCACGGGACGGATGCCCCCCTCTCCCCGGCAGGTACCGGCGGCCACCCCGGGGGCACCGGGCAGCACCGGCCGCCCCGACGGCTGCGGGAACTATTCCAGCGGCACCCCGGGACTGGGGGGATCCCGAGCACCGTGCCGCCGTGCCGCCGTGGGCTGCAGAACGGAGGATGGGGGGAACTGGGGCCCGGGACAGCGGGCACGGAGTGCGAGGGCCCGGAGGGTCCCGGGATGGAGTGGGGGAGGTGAGGGCCGTGGTTGCGCCCCGCCGCTGGTGGCACAGCCCCGGGCAGGGCCCTCCCAGCCGCGCCCCGGGGCCTCCCCGCGGCCGCTGACCTCAGCCCCGGGAGCCCCGACGGGGCGGAGGCCCGAGGGCGTGGACACGGCCCGGCCCGGCCGGGAACCGGGGCGGGGGAGGCGGGAGCGCCGTGCTGGAGCAGTCCCCGGGTCGGCCTTGGGTTCCTCCCGGGCCGGGGGAAGGGGTGCGGGTGGGTGCCGGTGCGAGCCCCCCACCCCCGCCGCCGTCCCGGGCTTTGTCCGTCCCTGAATTAAAGCGGTGAGCGGCGGCCCCGGGCCGTGACGGGCCAGCGGGGCTAATCCGGCCCCGCATGACTGGTCCGGGGAAACCGCGGCCGGGGGATTACCCCCCCCGGTTCCCGCCCCAACGGGGGACTCAGCTCAAGCCCCCCGGCCCGTCAGGCCCCGCGCTGGGGACTTCACACCCACCGACCACCGGCCCGGGCGGGGATGGCGGGGACAGTCTTGTCCGGGCCAGCACCAGCCCTGCGTGCCCGTGTTCTGCCCGTGGGCACGGCAGGCCGCCTCCCGCCAGCGTCCGAGCACCCCCTGCCCTTCCTTCTATCCCCCGTCCCTCAATCCCTCCACCCCCGGTCCGTCCCTACCTCCGACACCGGGTACCGGCCCAGACTGGGCGCTCGGGGGCAACGGGAGCCGTGCGGGGCCGTGCCGTACCCACGCGGGTTGTAGACACCGTGGGTGTCCGCGGGGCTCCGGGGTGCCGCCGGGACAGCCCGGGACAACCCGGGCTCGAGCGGCTGGAGGAGGCTGTAGCCCCGTCCCGCCGGGCACGGACTAGAACCGGAGAGGGCTCCGTGGGCTCCGGAGGGGCGCCCGGTAGCCTCGACGGTCCACGAGCCTGGGGACAGCACGTCGTGACACTAGGACGGTGTCCCCGGGCTTTCCCGGGACTGTTGTCCCCGTGCGCCCTGGGCTGTCACGGAGCTCTGCCTCCCCCGTGCGCCCGGGACTGTCCCGGGAGATCCCGCCACTGCTGCCCCTGTGCACCCCGCGCTGTCCCGGGACATCCCGGGCTATCCCCGTTCCCCCGTGCGCCCGGAGCCGTCCGGGGCCGTCCCGGGTTATTCCGGGAGCAGCTCCTCCTTGTGCCGGGAGCTGTCGCGGGCCGGTGCCGGTAGAACGTGCGCGCGGGACGGCGGGGAAGGCGGGGGGCGGCAGCCGGGAGCTCTGGGCACGGGGCCGGGGCGCAGCCACCCGCCGGGCTAATCCGGGCCGTGACGGACAGCCCCGGCGCCGCCGCTCCCGCCGCCCCGTAAGAGATGCCGCAGCTCCGCCGCTCCCCATTGTTAGGGCGAGGACGCGGGGAGGCCCCGCGCGGCGGGACCGGCCCACGGGGACCCTCCGCGCCGCCCCTATAAGAGGGAAGGGGCTGGAAGATGCTCCCGGGTGCTGAGCGCTGTGCACCCGCCGCGCCGAGCCGAGTCCAGCCCTGCCGGCTCCCCGGGGAGCTGCCGGTACCGACCAGCGGCGCTGGGTACCGCGCACGGACCGCCGAGAACCAGCAGCGGTACCGACACCGCGTACCGAGCGCAGAGTGCGGAGCACCGGGTCCCCAGGAGCGGCGCCGCCAACGGAGCGCCCGACGCCGCGCTCCGGGACCCGGTCAGCGGGCGCTGGGCACCGCACCCCCGACGCCGCGCCCGCCCGGCGCTCCCCGCGGCCGTCCTCGTCTCGGAGCCGCCCCGCGCGTCCGGAAACACGCGTGGATGTAGCGGCCGGGCCGGGGGCTCTGCGGCACCATAAATACCGGGACGGCCGCTCGCCCGCGCACTCTGCCGGGGCTCCCGGGGCCGGAGCCATGCGCGCCGCCGCGCTGGGGCTGGCGCTCCGGGCACTCTGGGCTCTGGCCCTCTCCTCCCTCTCCAACACGCTGGCAGTGAACAACAGCGGGCGGTGGTGGTGAGTCGGACAGCACCGGCACCGGCACTGGTACCGGCAGTGGCAGCGGGGTGGTGAGGCGGGAGGGCGGGGCTGGCACGGGCACAGCGGGGACTGCCCTGTGCGCGGGGATGGGGCGTGTGGGGGGACACAGGGCTGCGACCCCCGTTTGGGATCCCTGCAGGGGATGCTGCGGTGGCACCGAGGAGCCTGCGGGGAGGCTGAGGTGAGGAGGGAGGCGCTGGGGACCCCCCGCTAGTGGTGACCGTCCCCACCTGTGCCGCAGGGGCATCATCAACGTGGCCTCGTCCACCAACCTGCTGACAGACTCCAAGAACGTGCAGCTGGTGCTGGACCCCAGCCTGCAGCTGCTGAGCCGAAAGCAGCGCAAGCTGATCCGGCAGAACCCCGGCATCCTGCACAGCGTCAGCTCCGGCCTCCAGACTGCCATCAAGGAGTGCAAGTGGCAGTTCCGCAACCGCCGCTGGAACTGTCCCACCTCCCAGGGCCCCAACATCTTCGGCAAAATCGTCAACCGGGGTGAGGCTGGGGGTCAGCACGGGGGGTCCCCACACCTCCTCCACACACCCCCAAGTTGGGATGCTCGTCAAAACACCCCTGGTTTGTCACGGGGCGTCACCAGCCCATCGTGATGGAGGGTTGGGGGTGCCAGTGGGTACCCCCTCCCCATCCTGGCAGCACCCTGAGGCCCCGCTCCCTCCACAGGCTGCCGGGAGACAGCGTTCATCTTTGCCATCACCAGTGCCGGTGTCACGCACTCGGTGGCCCGGTCGTGCTCGGAGGGGTCCATCGAGTCCTGCACCTGTGACTACCGGCGCCGTGGCCCTGGGGGCCCTGACTGGCACTGGGGGGGCTGCAGTGACAACATCGACTTCGGTCGCCTCTTTGGGAGGGAGTTTGTGGACTCCAGTGAGAAGGGCCGGGACCTGCGTTTCCTCATGAACCTGCACAACAACGAGGCCGGGCGCATGGTGAGGGCACTGGGGGCTTGGTGAGGGCACGGGGGGGTGGGCACAGAGATGAGCACGGCCACCAAGACCTTCAGCCTGTTCCCACGTGTCTGTTGGGAACAGCTGGAGTTGAGTTTCACACTTATCTTTGGGACAAGTGATGCCCAAGAGATGTGACACTGCAGGAACGAGGGGTGTAGGAGCACGGTGGTCCCCAGGGGGGTCCCAGGCTCCTCACAGGGCCCAAAATTCCCCTTTCCTTCCAGACGGTCTTCTCGGAGATGCGCCAGGAGTGCAAGTGCCACGGCATGTCGGGCTCCTGCACTGTCCGCACCTGCTGGATGCGCCTGCCCACCTTCCGTGCCGTGGGCGACGTCCTGAAGGATCGCTTTGACGGCGCTTCCCGCGTCATCTACGGCAACAAGGGCAGCAACCGGGCGTCGCGGGTGGAGCTGCATCACCTGGAGCCCGAGAACCCGGCCCACAAGCCCCCCTCGCCCCACGACCTCGTCTACTTCGAGAAATCCCCCAATTTCTGCACCTACAGCGGGAAGATGGGCACGGCGGGCACGGCCGGGAGGTTCTGCAACAGCTCCTCGCCGGGGCTGGACGGCTGCGAGCTGCTGTGCTGCGGGCGCGGGTACCGCACGCGCACCCAGCGCGTCACCGAGCGCTGCAACTGCACCTTCCACTGGTGCTGCCACGTCAGCTGCCTCAACTGCACCAACACCCAGGTGCTGCACGAGTGCCTGTGAGCTGCACCCCGGGACCACCCTGCCCAGCCCCGGAGGGGGTCTGCGCCACACGCCCCCCATGACGGGTGCCCGGCTGGATTGAAGGCACCTATGGGTGGGGGGGTGGATGTGTCCTAGGGACCCCCATCCTGCCGTGGGTGGGCTCAGTGCCAAGCACCTTCCCGGCCACTCCCCGGCTCCACGGGGTCACTTCTTGCTGTAAATAAAATATTTATTGTGGACGGTTTGGTGCTGCCGCCCCCACCCTGCTTCGCTGGCCCCAGGCCCTGTTTTTTATAATTAAAGATAATAATAATTAATAATAATTAATAATAATAATGATGCTTTGTTACAGGTGTCATTGATAGCCTTTAGAGAAGAATAAAGAATATATTTTTATCAGTCCTGCCCTGATTTTTGTCTGGGGGGGCTGGGGGAAGGAGGGGATGAGCTGTTGGGGGGACACCAATGTACCCCAAACTGTGCTGTCCACATCCATCTGTCCATCCATCACTTCTCCATCCCCTCACCTCCCCATTCCACATCCATCAGCCTCTCCGGCTGCTCTCTGTCCATCTTCCTCCTCCTTCACTCCGCTCTCTGCCATCCCCTCCCCGCAGACCCCCTTCCTCCTCCCGCTGTGCCCGTCTCCATCGCAGCCATTCCTGCCGCCGCTCCCGGCCGGGACGTCCATCCCCACGGCTGCGGCGCCCATCACCATGGCACCTTGACTGCAGCATCTCCGATGCTGGAATTTGCCGGGGCGGTCGGGCTGGTGCCGCCGAGGCCGGGAGTTGGGAGCGGCCCCGGGAGGTACAAGACGACAGACAGGGAATGAGCATCGTCCATCACCGCTACCGGCCGGGGCTGACGGCTCCCCTCGGCTCCGGGGGAAAAGCAGGGCCGGGGGAGGGCACCGGGGTTACCGGGGCAGGGGCCAGAGGGGGCAGAGGTGGCCACTGGCCCCACAAACAGCCCTACATCCGTGCGTGACCACAAGAGAAATGTTGTGGCAAAGAGGGGGTGCAGCTCCGTGGTTGGCAGGTGTTCTGCTGGCATGGAAATCCTCCTGGGATGGGCATCTCTCTGGGACAGGCTTTCCTCGGGATGGGTATCCCTCTGGAATGGGCATCCCGTCACAATGGGCATCCTCTTGGGACAGTCCTCCCCACCGGGATGGGAATTCAGCATGCAGGACATGCCCTGAGATGGGTTTTTCCCTGGGATAAGCACCCCAAAGGGGTGGGCATATCCCCAGAAGGGGCATCCTTGGGAAGGGAATCCTTCTGGGACGGGCATCCCCCCATGATGGGCACCCTTGCGGTGGGCACAGGGTCCACACATCCCCCCTGCACCGTGACTTCACACTTGGGGACATCAAAACCTCCCTCTCTGTGTCTGGGGGACCCCCAGCCCGGTGCCCACCTGTCCCGGGGGTCCCCCCAGCCCGGGCTCCCCCCCCAGAGCCGGGAACCTCTCGGGGCCCCTGAGGCTGCGCCGCATCAAAGGCTGCGGGATGACGCTGCCACCACCCGAAATATCCCGCGGAGCCGATAGTGGAAAAGTTGATGTTTAGACTCAAAGGAGGGGGGGAAAAACACCCTGGGGGCCCCCGCTGCCCGCGCCAAGGTCAAAACACAGCCCAGCGTGGAGAATAAAATACCAAAAGGCAAGGAAAACGCCTGGAAAGGAACACAGCCCGAAATAACCCTCCGAGCATCTCCCGCCTGCCGGGTTATCTGCCTGCTAAATTCTGCTCCTGCTTCAGCATGAAAATAGCCTGTTTTCCTGCGGTAGGAGTCAGGAATATAGATAATGACATTCTTATAAGTCACCTCTGTTACTCAGCTTTTCCTGTGTGTCCTGCTGGGCACCTCGGGCAGCCGCGACCCCCGGGTGGGCAGGGGCACCCTGGGCACGGGGCACAGACCTCCCCGGCTTGGACAAATATTCCTGGGTGCTGGAAATAGCTGCTGTGGGCCAGAGCAGGGCCAGGGAGAGGCGGTGCCATCCTGCAGCAGGCTGTCACAGCTGGGAACAGCTGGATGGTGGCCACAAGCTGGGTCTGCCGAGGGCTGGGACAACCCCAGCCCTGTTCAGGGATGGGGTGCAGGGGGCTCTGCCTGGGGGTGTGGGACAGAGAGACAGGATGACACACGGAAGTGAAGGACAGAGGGACAGGGCTGCTTTCAGGACAGAGGAAAGATGTCATTCTCAGAAATGTGGGGCACTGGGACAGGACAGAGCCCAGGGGTGCAGGACAGAGGGACAGAGCCATGCCCAGGGGTGCAGGACAGTGGGATGGTGACATTCCCCGAAGTGCAGGACAGAAAAACAGGACAATGCCCAAAGTTTCTGGTCAGAGGGACAGGACGACACAGAGAGATGCAGAACAGAGCCATGCCTAGAGGTGTGGGACAGAGGGATGGTGTCATTCCCAGAATGCAGACAGAGGGACAGGACAGTGCCCAGGGGTGCAGGACAGGGGAATTGTGTCATTCCCAGAGGTGCAGGACAGGGGAATTGTGTCATTCCCAGAGGTGCAGGACAGGACAGTGCCCAGGGGTGCAGGACAGGGGAATTGTGTCATTCCCGGGGGTGCAGGACAGGACAGTGCCCAGAAAGGTGGGGCAGGAGGACTTTGTCATTTCCAGAAATGCAGAACAGAATGACAGGACAGACAGACAGACAGAGCTATGCCCACCTGCCCAGACCCTCAGGTGGCCCCATCCCACCTGCGGGACCGTCCCCATCCCCTCCCATCCCATCCCCTGTCACCATCACCAGCGGCACAGCCCCGTCCCGGCTCCCCTCGCCTCCGGTCCATGCGGACCCACGTCCCGCCAGCTCCCGGCTTGTCCGGCCGCCCCCTCCCATCCGCCGCATTCCTCCGGCGCGGGGCCAACGCGCCCAGCAACGGTGGCAGCGCTGGCCTCTAATCCCCGGGCATGCCAGCCCCGGGGGGACCGTCGCCGTCACCCACTCCCTGATAGGTGACCAATGCCCGAGACGAACAATTAGGGACAAAGCGGAGCCGCCGGGGGCTAACGCCGGCCTTCACGGGTGCCTTGTGCGGCATTCGGCGGGTTTAATGAATTGTCCATCAATCCTTTCAGCTCCGCTCGCCCGGGCTGGATTAATCTGAGAAGCCGCAGTGGGGAAGGAGCCGCTAAGCCTGTATTTATTACTCTGCCATTGTAACTAATTGAGGTAATTATCTGTGACTCCAACCCCGCGCAACAATGCCGCATTCACCGGACCCTTCCCACCGGCTCCTCGCGCGGCCTGGGAGAGCCGGCACCGCGGGCTGGGACGGGGACACGCTGGGACAGGGACACGCTGGGACAGGGACACGCTGGGGACGCTCAGGAAGGTGGCGGGGAACCAGGTGACACCGCGCTGTGGGGACACGGACAGTGCTGCTGGGGTGTGGCACGGCCAGTGCCAGCCGCACGTGTCGGGGACACCGCCAACAGCAGCGCACACACGGACACAGAGCTCTGGGGACACCATTGTCACCGGCGACACACGCAGGTCACAGCTCGCTGGGGACACCGCCAGAGCTGGCACATACATGGACGTGGCTGCTTTGGGACATTGCCAACAGCAGTGACACATGAGGCACTCTGGGGACGCCAGTCACCACCAGTGACACACGCGGGTCGCGGCTGTCTGGGGACAGCAGCAGCACACACATGGGCACAGGTCTGTGGTGACACCGCTGTCACAAGTGACACACGAGGCTCTCAGACACCAGCAGCACCCACGACACACGCGGGTCACTGGGAACACAGCCAGAGCTGGACACGCCACTGTCACCGGTGACACACGAGGGTCACCGCTCCCCGGGGTGACACGCAGGGCTGCAGTGACTCTCAGACAGCACCGGCGCGGGTGTCACACGTGGCTGACGGCTCTCTGGGGACACAGCACCGCTCCCGGGACAGGCGCGACCCCCGGAGCCCCCCGGGGCGCTCGGTCACCGGCTGCGCGGCGACATCTGGCGGCTACGGGCGACAACGCGTCCCTTTCCGGGGGCTCCGGTACCGGGAGGGACCCCCCGGTCCCACGCGTTGGCACCGCACGGGCTGAGCCCCCCCTGCCCCCGGGGGTCCCCGGGTTGCGGCGGGTCCGGGGGCCCGGCGGGTGCCCCGGGGGTGCCGGGGGAAGGCGCTGGCGCCGGGGCAGCCCGAATTAGAAGGTGATTTTCCCGGCGGGGAGCGGGTTTGGGCAGGAGCTGATCCCACGGGAAGGGCAGCGCCGCTGCCCCCGCGTCTGGGACACCCCGCGCCACGCCGGGCACCGCGCCGAGCCGGGGCATGACGCGCTGTGCTGCGCCGTGCCAGGTTATACCAGGCTGTGCCAAGCTGTGTTAGTTTGTGTCGAGCCGTGCCAGGTTATACCAACCTGTGCCAAGCCGTGCCAAATCGCAAAGAGCTGTTCTGGGTTGTTCCGGCCTTTGTGAAGCTGTGCTGTGCCAAACTGAGCCATGCCAGGCTATGCTAAGATATGCCAAGTCGTGCCCAGCTGTGCTGAGCTGTGCCAAACAGGCTGTGCCAAGCGTTCCGGGCTTTGCCGAGCCATGCTGAGCTGTGCTGTGCCGTCTCAGGTGGTATCAGGCTGTGCCAAGCTCTGCCAGGCTGCGCTGAGCTGTTCTGAGCTGTGCCTTGCCATTCAAAGCCGTGCCAAGGCTGCTGAGTTGTGCTTGGCTCTTCTGGGCTTTGCCAAGCCACGCCAGGCTGCTGTGCCAAGCCGACCCGTGCCAAGCTGTGCCAGGCTATACCAAGCTGTGCCAAGACCTGCTGGGCCATACCAAGCCACGTTCCAAACTGTGCCAGGCCGTGGCAGGCTGCATCATGCCGTGACAATCTGTGACAATCCATGACAAGGCACGTGGGTCACACCACACCGTGCCAACACTCCTGTGCCGTGCCAGGCCATGCCAAGCCGTGCCAGGTGCCACCGTACCGTGTGCAGGACCACACCTGTGCCAGGCTGAGCTGCAGTTGTCATCGTGGCTCAGGCCAGACCCAGGTGTGGCACTCCCATGCCACCTCGGCCACGCGCCAGGACAGGGGACACATGGGGTGACGTGGCCCCGGGGGTGCCCCCCCAACCTACCGGGTGGCCTTGCTGCGACAGCTGCCCCGTGCCGTGACCTCCGCGCCGGTGTCACCGGCATAATGACAGGGTCGCGCCGGGGGGCGGGGGAGGAGCCGGTTTTAAATAACGTGCAAATTGGACACGATATTTGTGCGGTTTCCTGGGGCCGCGGGGATCCTCCCCCCCCCCGCAGCGTGACTAAGAGGGGGCGGCTGTTTGGGGGGGGGGAGACAGTGGACAGTCCCCCCCACCCCGGGTGAGTCACTCGGGGTCCCCCCCCGGCCGTGACGTGGGGTCGGTGGCCGAGGGCCAGCCCTGCTGTGCTCACCTACAATTATGGGGGATACGGGGGGGGCTGGCACGTCCTGCCCGTGTTGTGACGCACTGTGGTGGCGGCCGGGACACCCGGGACCTCCGACTGACCCCGGCACCATAACGGGGGAGGGGTCCGGACACCGGGAATGTCACGGGGGCGTGCCCACACACCTTGCTGAGGAGGTGATGCCCCCTCCCCCGACCCCACACAAACAGGGGCAGAGGCGGCACACCGGCATCGCGGAGCTTTTATTGGGGTCAGCCCGTGGGAACTCCAGCCCCGAGCCCCACCCAAGCCCCTCCCCTGAGAACCACACCCCGCTAAGCCCCGCCCCATAAGCGCCACACCCATTCAAGCCCCGCCCCTCAGGCAGGGGTGGGGCTGGCGGAGCCCGGGGGGGCTCCGGTGCTCTCCAGGCTGCTGCTGCTGCTGCTGTAGGCGCGGGGGTCTCGGCAGAGCCGCTGCCGGGAGCCCCCCACGCTGCCCTCGGCATCCGAGTCCGAGTCGGGCGCCGTGTGCCGGCGGATGCGGGACACGGCCTCTCGCAGCGCCTGGGCGTACAGCACCGGCCGCCGCGGGGGGAGCCGCCCGCGGGGCCCCCCGCAGCCCCCCGGGCTCTGCCACGGGCTGCGGGGGCTGCCGGGGGGCTCCCGGGGCGGCGAGGGCGCGGCAGGAGGGCTGCCAACCCCGGGGGGCACGGAAGGGCTGCGGGGAGGGGTGCCAGGCCCCCCCAGGGATGCCCTGGCATAGCGGACCTGCTGTCGCTGCGGGGGTGGCACGTACTGGGCACGGACCACCACGCGGGTGGCGTCGATGAGGACGTGTCCCCCCGTCCCCCGCTGGCCCCTCCCGCGCCCCGGTGCCCGCTCCCGGCCGGCTGATGCCCGTGGCAGCGTCTGGCAGTGCCGGGGGGTGCCAGGCCCGCCTGGGGACAGCGGCGTCCCACGGGGCCACCGGTGCTTGGCCTCGGTGGCCGCCCGGGGCAGCGTGTGGCTCCAGCCCCCCGGCACAGCCCCCCGGGCCCGAGGAGCCGGCGGGGGGCTGCGGGGTCCCCGCAGGGGGCGGAGCTGCAGGGTGCGGTGGGGACCGTCATAGGCGGGGGGGGCGATGTAAGGGGGGGGTCCCCCACGGCGGGCGTGGGCCGCCTGCACCCGCTGCATGTGCACCTCGTAGGTGGGGGGGCCCAGCTTGTCCCCCGACAGCGGGGGCCGAGGCGTGGGCACGGGGTGGCCCCCCCAGGCTCCAGTGCCCCCTGGCACTGCCCCCTCAAGCTGCCGCGGGGGGCAGGGGGTGGGGGGTACCCGGGGCCGGGTGGTGAAGTCCTGCAGGCGGCAAGGGGGGTTGGAGGGCACTGGGGGCCAGGGGGGGGCCAGCTCGGCCACAAAGCGCTTCTCCAGGAACCTGCAAGACAGAGAGGGGGAGTGAGGGGAGCGAGGGAGGGGAGCAGGATGGAAACCCCCCCCTCCCTCACCCAGCCCGCGGTCCCCACTCACGCGTACTCCCCGGCGATGCGGCGGTAGGTCCAGGGGGGCTCGGGCCAGCAGCCCGCGGCCATGCCGGTGGCACCGGGGCTGCAACACGCCACCGTGTCGATCTCCACCAGCACCAGCTTGGTCCGCTCGCAGATCCGCAGGCGCCCCGCACGCCTCTCCGGACCCCCCAGCATGGCCCCGGCCGAGAGGGGGGTCCCCGCGGCGGGGGGCTCGGCGGAGCCTCGGCGGGGCCAGCAGCCCACCCACGCGCACCCACCTGCCGCACGTGTGCCCGCGGGGACGCCGTGTCCCGCCCGGTGCCACCTCGGGCCACGCTGACCCCCGGGCGGCCGGCGCACCGTGGGGACCTCACCGGCCGTCCCAGGGGTGTCGTGTGGCGTGTGTGTGTTTGTGTCCCCCCCCCCC
>NW_024363272.1:420862-463595 GCF_014805655.1 Passer montanus | reverse complement strand
AGCCCGCCGCCCCGCGGGATCCCTTCCCCCCCCTGCGACAAGCAGGCGATGGCGGGTTTGGCACCAAGCGCTGCAGCCCACGCGGGCTCCGAGCGGAGCTTAGCAACCCTCCGGCGGCGGCATGGCAACCGGCACGGCACCCCCCCCGAGTCCCCCGGGCCCCCCGGTACCTGCCCGGCGCTCCGCAGCCTCTGCCGGACCCCGGGACTGGCACGGACAGGGTCCCTGGGCCGGCTGTCCCCTCCCCGCCAGGAATGTGCCTCGCTCAGCACGGCCGGGCCTCGCGCCTCCCCTGCGGGCACCCGGCTGCAAACTGCCGTGTCCCGGCTGCCCGCGACCCCCGCCAGCCCCCCAGGCGCCCTAACATCCAGCTGCCCCCTCCGCCTCCCCCAGACCCTGCCCGACTCCCCCCGCTCACCGCGGTGCCCACCAGAGGGTCCCCACGTCCTGCCAGGTCCCCGTCTCTGTCCCATCCCCAATCCTGGCTTTTTAGAAAAGTCACAGGCGGAACAAACAGGGATTTAGGGTCTGGGCGAGCTCAGCAGATTCCCCCTTCCCACGGGGGGGGCCACCGGGACACCCCAAATCCCCCTCCCCACAGCCCCCCTCCCTGGCCAGTGCCCCCCGTGCCCTGCACGGAGCCAGGCTGGTGCCAGGTCTGTGTTTATTCGTGGTTTCTCTGCACACACGAAGCGGTGGCGGGCGTGGGCACAGCCGGGGGAACCTGGGGGAGACCCCCGGGGGCGTGGGGGGGTCCCCAGGCCAGGTGGAGCTCCCCAAACCCAGGGAGAGGGTGCAGGGTGACAGGGACGAGAGGCCACACAAGGAACAGCCCTGGCATGGCTAAGGGTGACCCCAGCGGGGTCGAGGGCTGCCCCCATCACCCCACACGGCTTTGGGGTGCAGGGCACGGCATGGGGGGCTGTGGGCTCCCCCCCACCCAGGGCACGGCAGCAGGGGCTGCCCCAGGGCTGGGGGTTATTGCTGGATGCTGCTGGTGAGTGGGGGGCATTCCCCGGGTGTCCCCACCAGCCCGGGGGGGGCACAGTGATACGGGAGAAGAGAATGGGGGGGTTGGGAGGACTGAACCTCCCCCCCCTTATTGCCTCACGGGCCCTGGGGGAGGACCAGGGCTTGCAGGATGTCCGAGAGGGAGACGATCCCTTTAACCACATCGCTCTCATCCACCACCACCAGCCGGTGGACCTGGGGAGGGGGGACACAGGGAGGGGCTGAGGGGGTGCAGGGACCCCAGCCTCCCCCCAGCCTGACCCCCCCAGCACCCCGGGGCTGTTACCTCAGCCTCGACCAGGCGGTTGATGATGGTTTCCAGCGTCTCGTGCTTGTAACACTTGAGGACCCCCTCGAAGTAGTGGGAGCGGTGCTGCAGCGCCCGCGTCACCGTCACGTCCAGGTTGTTGTAGGTCTTCTCAGCTGCCAGGTTCTGGGGCAGGGACAGGCATTGGGGACACAGCTGGGATTAGGAGACCCCCACAGTGTCCCCCCAACCCAGGATTTTTCCCCCAACCCAGGATTTCCCCCCTAACCCAGGTTATTTCCCCCCAGCCCAGGATTACTCACAATAACATCGAATTTGGAGTAGATGTCCACCACGCGCCCTGGGGAGGGAGGGGAGCAGCTCAGCCAAGCCCCTGGTGCTCCGGAGGGGACACGGCCCCCTAAGGAGGTCACCTGGGGACAGCCACAGCCAGGACAGGTCATCCTTACCCGAGTCATCGACCACGGGCAGCGCGGAGACGCGGTGCTGCACGAAGATGCCCAGGGCCACGTAGATGGGGGTGCTGGTGCCAACCACGGCGATGTTCCTGTAGGTGCCAATCTGCAGCTCCTCCAACGTCCGTGCCATGAACTCAGGCTTGGGCACCTCTGAGATCTGAGGGGACAGTGAGGGGACTGAGCCAAGGCCTGGGGGGGACAGCACAGAGAGCTGGGGGGGTTGTGGGACCCCCAGGCAGGGGCGGTGGGGAGGGTCCACAGGGTGTCCTGGGGGTCCTCTGGCACTGCAGCGCGTGGTGAGGTACCAGAACTGTGCCCACCCAGAGCTGGTGATACCCAGCGTGCAGGCACCTGGCACAGCCCAGGCTGGGGGGTTCAGAGTGACCCCTGGGGCAGCCCAGGGCTCTGGAGCAGCTTTTGGCATGGCCTGAGGGGGGGGTCTCAGGGCTGCCCCTGGCACAGGGACCTGGCACAGCCTGGCCTGGCATTTTGTACAACCTGGAATGGGAGTCCCAAGGTAGCACGTGGCTCAGGAACCTGGCACAGCCTGGACTGGCACTTGGCACAGCCTGGACTGGGAGTCCCAAGGTAGCCCCTGGCTCAGGCCTGGCACAGCCCAGGATGGGGGTCCTGGGGCAGCCCCTGGCACAGGCTGGGCTGAGAGGCTCAGGGTGGTCCCTGGTACAGCCCAGGGTGGGGGTCCTGGGGCAGCCCCTGGCACAGGCTGGGCTGAGAGGCTCAGGGTGGTCCCTGGCACAGCCCAGGATGAACATCCTGGGGTAACACCTGGAGCAGGTACCAGGCACAGCCCAGGCTGGGGGGTCCCAGCACGGCCCTGGCACAGCCCACGCCGAGGGTCCTGGTCTGGCCCCCACCAGCAGCAAGGGGCAGAGACTCACAAAGAGCTTGAGGAACTTGAGGATGCGTTTGTGGGTGAGGATGTAGAGCGTGTTCCCCGAGTCGGGGTCGATGACGGGCAGGCGATGGATCTTGTTCCGGATCAGGGAGGAGACGGCGTCAAACAGGCTGTGGGGGGGAAGGGAGGGGGGATTTGGGGAGTTCCTGGGAGTGCCACCACCAGCCGTGCCCCTCTCCCTGCCCCCCGGGGTACCTGGCGTTGGGGGAAATGCAGACCAGTGGCTTGAAGGAGTCTTGCAGATAAACCTCTGTGGGGAGAGGGGTGGGTGAGGGGATGGGGGGTGGGACTGGGGGGCTCCGGGCTGGGAAAGGCAGAAGGCAACCAGCAAAGACCCTCCTCACCTCTCCATGTCTCTATTTTATGTTCCTCCAGCTCATAGATCTGCACCTGTGAGGAGGAGGAGGAGGAGGAAAAATCCAGATCAGCCACCCAGGGTCAGGCAGAGCCCGAGCCGAGCCCCCCGCAGACCCCAGCCCTCACCATGGGGGATTTGTAGTAGCGGTGCAGGATGTTGATGAAGTCGGTGATGGTCAGCATTCCTGGGGGGCACGCAGGGTGAGGAGGGTCCTGCCAGCCCCCCTCAGCCCCCAGAGACCCCCGGAGCCCTGGCTCACCTACAAAACTTTGCTTTTTGCTGTCCCAGAGCGGCGCTGCCCGCACACCGTTGGTGACCAGCGCGAAGAACGCCTTCTTCACCTGCAGGCACGGGGGTCAGGGAGCCCCCAAAAGTGCCTCCCCGGCCCCAAAAGTGTCCCCCCGGCCCTGGCACACCTGCAGGGATGTGTCGAAGACGACCAGTTTGGAGCTGGTGGGGATCAGGTCGTAGCAGCGATGGGATTTCATGAAGGCGGTGTAGGCACCGCGGTGAGGGTCCCCTGGGGTGGCAGCGTCAGGGGGCACCCCAA
This sequence comes from Passer montanus, assembly GCF_014805655.1. NCBI lineage: Eukaryota > Metazoa > Chordata > Aves > Passeriformes > Passeridae > Passer > Passer montanus. The sequence continues at coordinate 460,034 of NW_024363272.1, read as the reverse complement.
GACCTGGAGAACCCCAAAAACCCAGGACATCCCCAATCCCGGGACACCCCCCAGCCCAGACACCCCAAATCCTGTGGTATCCCCAGTCCCTGACACCCCAAAATCCTGTGACACCCCAAATCCCGGGTCACACCAATACCCGGGATACCCCAAATCCTGGGACACCCCAAATCCCGGGTCACACCAATACCCGGGACACCCCAAATCCCGGGACACACCAAATCCTGGGACACCCCAAATCCCGGGTCACACCAATACCCGGGACACCCCAAATCCCGGGACACCCCAAATCCTGGGACACCCCAAATCCCGGGTCACACCAATACCCGGGACACCCCAAATCCCGGGACACACCAAATCCTGGGACACCCCAAATCCCGGGACACACCAATACCCGGGACACCCCAAATCCTGGGACACCCCAAATCCCGGGACACCCCAAATCCCGGGACACCCCAAATCCTGGGACACCCCAAATCCTGGGACACACCAATACCCGGGACACACCAATACCTGGGATACCCCAAATCCTGGGACACCCCAAACCCTCGAATGCCCCAAATCCCGGGACACACCAACACCAGGGATACCCCAAATCCCGGGATACTCCAAATCCTGGGACACCTTGAATGCCCCAAGTCCCGTTTCACTCCCAGTTCCAGGACTCCCAGCTCAGGGCTCTGGGACACCCCAATACCCGGGATACCCCAAACCCTTGAATGCCCCAAGTCCCGTTTCATTCCCAGTTCCAGGACACCCAGCTCAGGGCTCTGGGACACCCCTAACTCCGGGATATCTCCACTCATGGGGCATCCCAAATCCTACAACATCCATCTCAGGGTTCTGGGGTAGCCCAGACTCTGGGATATCCCCAGTTATGGAGCACCCCAAATCCTGCCACATTCAGCCCAGGGTCATCTCTAACTCCAGACTCTGGGATATCCCCGGTTATGGGGCACCCCAAATCCTGCCACACGCAGCCCAGGGTAGCCCCTAACCCCAGGATATCCCCGGTTATGGAGAACCCCAAATCCTGTCACATTCAGCCCAGGGTCATCCCTAGCTGCGGGATACCCCCGGTCATGGAGCACCCCAAATCCTGCCACATTCAGCTCAGGAACACCCTTAACCCCAGGATATCCCCGGTTATGGATAACCCCAAATCCTGCCACCTGTCCCAGCTCCGGGACACCCCTAACTCCGGGATGTCCCGGGTTATGGAGCATCCCAAATCCTGCAACACCCAGCTCCGGGACACCCCAGACTCCGGGATATCCCCGGTTATGGAGCACCCCAAATCCTGCCATACCCAGCTCCGGGACACCCCAGACTCCGGGATGTCCCGGGTTATGGAGCACCCCAAATCCTGCCATACCCAGCTCCGGGCTCCCCCAGACCCCGGGACAGGACCCCCCCAGCGGCCCTTGGGACACCCAAATCACCGCGTCCCCTCCCGTGCCGGGTCCAGCCCCGGAATCACCTTCCAGCCCCGGGGGGCTCAGCTCCGCCGGGCTCTGGGCGGCCGGGCCCGGGCCGGGGCCGGGGTCAGGCTCGGGGCCGGGGTCCTGGGGACAGACGGGGGCGGGTCAGACGTGGCCGCGGTCCCGGTCCCGGCTCCCCCCAGCCCCGCTGTCCCTCCCACAACCTCCATGGGTCCCGCTCCGTCCCGAGGCGCCGCTGCCCCGCTTCCGCCCGGCTCCGGCCCCGCGTCCGCCCGGTTACTGCCCCGCTTCCGCCCGGCTCCTGTCCCGCTTCCGCCCGCCTCCTGTCCCGCTTCCGCCCGGTTACTGTCCCGCTTCCGCCCGGTTCGTGCCCCGCTTCCGCCCGGTTCTCGGAACCACTCCGGCCCCAGTCCCGGTCCCGATCCCGGTCCCGGTTCCGCCCGGTTCTCGGAACCACTCCGGCTCCGGCTCCGGTCCCGGTTCCGCTCGGTACCCGGTCTCAGTTCCGCCCGGTTCTCGGAACCACTCCGGCCCCGGTCCCAGTCCCAGTTCTGCTCGGTTCCCGGTCCCGGTCCCGCCCGGTTCTCGGAACCACTCTGGCTCCGTTCCTGGTCCCGGTTCCGTTCGTTTCCCGGTTCCGATTCCGCCCGGTTCCTGCCCCGTTCCTGCCCGGTTCTCGGAACCACTCCCGGTCCGTTCTCGGTCCCGGTTCCTGCCCCGCTTCCCCCGGTCCCCGGAGCCAGTCCGGCCCCGTTCCCCCCGGTTTCTGTCACCACTCCCGCCCGCTCCCGTTCCCGGACTCCCGGCTGCCCGGAGCCCTTCCCCTCCCGCCGGGTTCCCTTTTTTGGGGACGGTTTTGGGGAGGGGGTCACAGGTGTGGGGACCCCCGGGGGTTCGGTGACACGGCGGGACACCCCTGGGGATGGCCGGGGAGGGGGGACAGGGACATGGGGTCCCGGGAACGGCGGGGGTGGGGACAGAAATGAGGGTCCCCAAGGGTGGGGACAGAAATGAGGGTCCCCAGCGGTGGGGACACACAGGAGGGTCCCCGAGGGTGAGGACACACAAGGGTCCACAGGGATGGGGACACAGGAGGGTCCCCGAGGGGTTGGGGACAGAAATGAGGGTCCCCGAGGGGTTGGGGACACTCAGGAGGGTCCCAGGGTTGGGGACACAGCTCGGGTCCCTCAGGCTGGGGACAGAAATGAGGGTCCCCGAGAGTGGGGACACATAGGAGGGTCCCCGAGGGTGGGGACACACGAGGGTCCCAGGGGTGGGGACAGACAGGAGGGTCCCCAGGGGTGGGGACACACAGGAGGGTCCCCAAGGGGGTTGGGGACAGAAATGAGGGTCCCCGGTGGTTGGGGACACACAGGAGGGTCCCCAAGGGGTTGGGGACAGAAATGAGGGTCCCCGAGGGGTTGGGGACACTCAGGAGGGTCCCGGGGCTGGGGACACAGCTCGGGGTCACCCAGGGCAGGGTCACAGGTTTTGGGGACAGCAAGGAGCAGGGCTGTCCTGGATGGCCCCGCTGTCCCCCCCAGCAGCCCCAGGAGGGATCAGGCGGCCTCGGCTTCTCACGCGCTTTATTTAAAATAACATCCAGTGGTTCCGGTATTGGTAAAAACGGGATTTCTACACGCCCCGGCCTATGTACAGCTCTGAAAGTTAAATTTCTCGTATATTTTCTGTTAAAACTTTCTCATCCCCCCCCACTCGAGCTTTTCCTCTGTTTTTTTTTTTTTCTTGTTTTTTTAAATTTTCTTTTTTTTAAAGATTTTTACCTTAAACTTTTTTTTTGTTTTGTTTTGTTTTTTTTTTTTTTTTTTTTGTTTTTTTTGTTTTTTTTTTTTTGTTTTTTTTGTTTTTTTTTTTTTGTTTTTTTTGTTTTTTTTTTTTTGTTTTTTTAAATTTTTTTTTTTTTAAAGATTTTTACCTTAAACTTTTTTTTTGTTTTGTTTTGTTTGTTTTTTTTTTTTTTTTGCAGCTTTGACGAGTTTGCGGAAGCAGCTTTTCAAGATCGGCCCCCCCCAACTGCACCGGGGCGGGGAGGGGGGGCACCACCCCCGTGAGACCCCCACCCCACGCCGTTCCAGGAGCAGGGGGGGTCCCTCCCTTTCCTTCCCCGCGCCGTGTTTGTGCGTTAAGAGATCCCGGCGCCCCCCGGGGTCCCCCCCCGGAGCCCAGCCCCCCCAGCCCCCCACCAGAGCTGGGGGAGTGGGTTGACCCCCCCCTTGCCCTCCCCCATCCCCACCTCACACCTTGGCACGGCTGGGACCTCCTGAGGGGAGGGGGGGACAAGGAGGGGGTGTCCCCGTGTCCCCCCCTTCCAGGTGTCCTGGTGAAGGGCCACACCTGAGGAGGGGGACACGGGGAAAGCCACATCCTCTGGAGCCCGAGGGAAAGACCCCCCTGCTCCTTGGGGGGGGGGGCAGGTTGGGATGGAGGGGGGCTCACATTTAAAAACAACAACAAATAAAAAGAAACAAATCTAACACTTAAAATGAGGTAGGTTTGGGTGCAGAAGCTCCTTGTGTCTGTCGGGGTCTTGGCTGCATCCCGCCGCCGCTCCGGGGGTCTCGTCCACACGCACAAACAAAAAAGAGATCAAAAGGAAAAAACCGAGCGAGCTCTGGCCGCCGCCACGCCGGGCGGGGCAGAGCCCGGATTGTCGAGCTCAAGGAGTCTGTGTTACCTTGGTAATTAGCGAGCAAATATTATTAGTTTCTTTAAAAAAAAAAAAAAAAAAAAAGGAAAAAAAAAAAAGAAACCAATAAAATAAAATAAAATAAAATAATCGTTATATCCAGACCGGCTCCGCACAATCGCTCCGGCCGCGCTGGGCCCGGTGCTGCTGCTCCCCCGTGGCTCTCCCACGAGGGAGGCAGGCAGGGGGGTGGTGAAGGGGGCGTTTCTGAGCCCCCCCACTCCTTTTTTCTCCTCGCAGGACGAAGCAAAGAAAACCCTGAGTTGCCAGTTCATCTGTCCGTCCGTCCCGCTCGGGCAGGGCCGGCAGCGCTGCAGCCGCTGCTCTCCCTCAGTGCCCGGCCGCCCCTGGCACCTCCTGCAGCCCTGGGGGGCTCGGCGAGGTCTCTGAGGCGGGGGTGGCAGCCCCCAGCCCCTTTTTTCCCAGTTAGTTCATCCACTTCCTGCAATTCCAAGCTCCACAGTGGCAGGGGATCTTGTGCTGATCGTCCTCGAAGTCGAACTGGTAGTCATAGGTGAGCTGGGAGGGAGCGGGGAGTCACCCAAAGCACAGAGCTCGGCCCTGCCACCTCCAGCCCCCCTCCCTGGGACCCCCAGGACCCCCTCAGCACCCCCTCAGCCCCTCACTGACCTCCTCCCCCTTGGGGATGCGCCGGCTGGAGATGATGATGATCTTGTCCTCCTTGTCGAAGGTCACGACTTCGGCCACGCAGTTCGGGGCGCACGAGTGGTTGATGTACCTGGGGGACGAGCAGGGTCAGCAGCAAGCCGGGGGCAGGACAGACGGACGTCATGGCTCCCTCTGGGTGTAGCCCAGCACCCCAAAGCCCCCCGTGCTCACCTGGCCGGGCCCCCCGTCAGCGTGGCGTCAATGACGTGCTCGTTGTTGATGCGGAACATGTAAATGCCGCGGTTCTGCCACCGAGGAGAAGAGGGGGTTCAGGGGTGCACTGAGGTCCCCACAGCCCACCTGAGTCCACTTCCACCCCACCATGTCCCACTGGGGACTCTCAAATCCCATTGGAGTCCCTCCACATCCCAGCTAAGTCACTTCATGTCCCACCAGAGCTCCCAACATCCCGAGACTCTCCATGTCCCACCAGAACCCTTGATATCCCTCTTAAGTCCTTCCACATCCTGAGTCTCCCCATGTCCTGCCAGAGCCTTCAACATCCCACCAACTCCACCTACATCCTACCTGAGCTCCCAAAATCCCATCTGATTCCTCCCAAGTCCATCTCAAAGACCCTCCATGTTCCACTAGAGCCCACAACGTCCCACCCAAGTCCACTCTCATCCCACCTGAGCCTCCAAAATCCCACCTGACTCCTCCTGTGTCCTTCTCAGAGTCCCTCCACGTTCCACCAGAGCCCACAACATCCCACCCAAGTCCACTCTCATCCCACCTGAGCCTCCAACATCCCATCTGATTCCTCCTGTGTCCACCTCAAAGTCCCTCCATGTTCCACCAGAGCCCACAACGTCCCACCCAAATCCACTCTCATCCCACCCGAGCCCTCAACATCCCATCTGACTCCTCCCATGTCCTTCTCAAAGTCCCTCCATGTTCCACCAGAGCCCACAACGTCCCACCCAAGTCCCTCCACATCTGGCCCCAGTCCCCACACGAGCCCCCAGCACCCGAGCAGAGCCCCACCTGCTCCTCATAGATCTTCTCCCGCCGGTTGGCCACCTCGTTGCGGATGATGGTGCCGATGTACTCGATGACCATCGTGTGCTTCTCGATGTCCTTGGCCGCGTAGAGCCCCAGCCCCTGGATGCGGGACCGTGCCAGGTACACGTTGTTCTTCCACTCCGTCTTCAGGCGCCGGTACTGGGAGGACTTGGAGTGCACAAACTGCTTGCTGTAGGGCGTGTTGGTTTCGCCCGTGAACGTGCTCTGGTAGGCCTTGGACATGCTTGTGCTGTTCAGGGTGTGGGGCCTTTCAGGGGAGGGGGATGAGAAGGGTTAGAGATGAGAGATCCCCAGGGATCCCAGCTCTCCTGGTGGATCCCAGCTGTCCCAGTGAATTCCAGCCCCGCTTACCGCTTGTAGTGGGTGAGGATCTTGGGCTCGGAGCGGGCGCAGCCGGTGGGATTGATCATCAAGGGCAGCTCCATCAGAGGATGGCGCCCGTAGCGGAACAGGTAGTTCTGGCAGCTCTCCACGCCCGGCAGCTGCAGAGGGGGACACGGAAGGACCAGGAGTCAAGAGGCAGCAGCAGAACCACTGGGTCTTTCCCCAGGAGGGTGGACCCCCAGTGTGGAGGAGAGACCTGGGACCTACCGACTCGGCGATGCGCAGCACTGCGTGCACCGTGAGGCCGAAGAGCTCCTCGCCCTTCAGGTACTCGGGGAAGAGTCGCAGCATGTCGGCCTCCTTCCTCATCATCGCCACTGGCTCGATGATCCGGTTCCAGACAGCTGCCAAGGGAAGGGAGAACCACAGAATTAATTAGGCTGGAAAAGACCTCCAAGATAAGAGCCCAAGTGACCAGTCACCACCTCGTCACCAGAGCACAGCTGAGTGCCACGGGTTAAAGATGAGGACTTGGTGGGGACCTCAAGCCACCTTCCACCGCCCCACCCTCTGGTGTTGCTCAGCCACCAGCACAAAGCTTGCTGGCATATCCCAACTCCTTACCCTGTGGCGAGGAGTCGGAGAAGACAAGATCCTCCAGGCCCTGCTCGATGACCTGCACGACGAACTCAGGGCGCCCGTTGTTCTCGCAGATGGTGCAGCGGTAGCAGCAGCGGCGGTTGTTGGTCCGCAGGCTCCAGTAGATGCGCGTGGCCTCGTAGCCCACGGGGTAGAGGGCCGTGACGCTGTGGAAATCGGCCATCTGGTGTGGCAGCAGCTGCCCGATGGCGTGGAAGACCAAGCCGCCCACGCGGAACATGTGGAGCCGCTCCCCGCGCTGGATGATGCTGGCGATCTGCTTCACCTCGTCCCGCTCGATGTAGACGCGGCGGAACACGGTGAAGCTGCTGAGCTCCTGCTCGCAGGGCCCCTTCAGCTTGTGCAGGGGACACAGCATGGTCTTGTCCTTGAAGAACATGCACTTGGCGCGGATGGCGCAGGCGAAGTGGTACACGCTGGGGCAGCGGATGCGGTTGCAGCTGTTGGTGGCACCGGTTTTCTGGCACAGGGAGCACTTGGTGAGCAGCCCACGGTGCAGTGCCACCTCCACGTTGATCAGGGCCCCTCCCTGAGTCTCGTACACCTCCGTGGACCACAGGGCGCAGTTCAGGTGAACCCAGAGGTCGAGGTCGAGGTTGAGCAGGCGGGCCGGCCCGTCCGTGGCCCCGTCGCCCTCCTCGTGACAGAAGCAGCACTTGCGCATGTCCTGCGGCACCTTCTCGGGGCGCAGCGTGGTTCCCAGCTTGTCGATGAACTCGGCGATCTCCTTGTCGCCGTCGCGCTTGGCTCCTCCTTTCTGGATGGTGACGAGGAAGCGCAGCCGTTTCCAGCGCACGCCCTTCCACTTCTTCAGCCGGGGCCTCGCCTCATCCCCGTCCTCCAGAGGCCGCGAGCGTGGCTTGAAACGGGGTGGCGAGTGGACAGCTGTGGCCCCTTCCTCCTGGGGGGCCAGCGAGGGGGCCGGTGGCAGTGGTGACAACGGGGCTGGGGCTGCCTCGTGGGACGCCTCGGGGTCGGGGACCCTGGTGGGCTCAGCGGGGCTGGATGGGGAGGGGACGGAGGGGGACAGCGGGGGCGAGGGTTCCTGGGGAAGGACAGAGAGCTGCCGCACGTCCAGGTTGGAGACGTTGTTGACGTAGCAGTGGTGAAGGGTCTTCTCAGGAGCAGGGCTCTCCTGTGGTGTGGGGAGAAAGGCATGGATCAGTTGCAGGGATGGTGACCCCCAACCTCCCTGAACATCACAGGGAGGGGTCCTTGGCCCCACAGGAGCATCAGCATCCCACATACCCCCAACCCTGCAAGGACCTCCTGGACTCCTTCCTGGCAGACCCAGCACCAGCCCATGGCCACCTGGCCCCCCAGGAAACTCCCTGCAATCATGGGGTGACACACAGGGACCACCATGCACCTCTATCAGAGAGTCCCTGCTCCTCTACCCCCAAACAGCCACAGCCCTATGGGTACCCCAAAACCCCCCTCCCAGTCTCCCAGCCCCGTGGGGCCCCCTGCACACCACTGACCTGTCTGAGCAGTGTCAGGAGGTCCAGCTCGCCCTTGAGGCTGTACCCTGGCAGCACTGCATCAAACTGCTTCAGCCACTCCGAGCTGCTGTCCGGCACCTTCCCAGCCAACGCCTTCTCCTTCCCTGCGAGCATTCCTGGGAGAGGGATGGACCACCCGTCATGGGAGTCCCAGCCTGGGGACATGGGGGCCATGGGGACAAGGTGAACACTCACCGGCCATATCCGTCTCCACCTTCTTGGCCTCAACCACAGCTGCTCGCACAGGGCCGTCGGGGAACAGCACCTCGTAGGAGCTGGGGATCTTCATGCTCAGCAGCTCGGCCATGGCCACCATCACCCCATTGAGGTTCTAGGTGAGAGGAAGGCAGGATGGGTCCAGGGTGCCACAGGTGTCACTGTATTAGGTCGCTGCTGGGATCCCAAGGGTCTTGAATCTCCCAATCCCCTCACTCACCTTGGCAGCTGCTGCAGACACTGTCAGCATGACAGAGACCTCGCTGCTCTTGCCCTTCTCCCACGGGGCTCCAGGGCCTGCTGCCCCCACCTTCCCTGGTGGAGCCCCAAAGGGCTCTGCGACCTCATAGGGTTTTGTGTCTGGGAACACTGGTGTGGGGAGAGGGGGGTCAGAGCCGTGGGGAGCAGAGCCAGGGTCAGAACTGTGCAGACCCAGCCCCACCAACAGCCACCCATGAGCCCACCCAGCTGCCCCAGATCCCTGCAGGGAATACACCACCCTGAAAATCCCCCTCCCACACTTCCCAAGGACCCTTCCCCTGGCTCCCTTAATCCCCTCCCAGACCAGGAACTCCATCCTGCTCCATCCATATCCCTTCTTACCTGACACACACGCTCCAAACCCCCTCCCTGTGCTGCACATCCCACAGACTCCCTCCTGCCCAGTCCATATAGCCCACAGACCCCTCCAGCCCATCCCACCTGGGATGCTGGCCCGGGGGATGATGGGGATGATGGGGGACAGCACACGCTCCTCCAGCTCTGGCTTGGCCTCGCTGAGAAGCGGGAAGCGGAGCAGCTCCTCGCCCAGGACGCTCTCGGGGGACGAAGCAGGGACGATGCTGTCGGGGGAGTCGCTCTCGTCGTCGCTCTCCATCCTGTGGGGATGGAGGTGTCAGGGGCCACAGGGCCTGGTGTCACCCATGGAGGGACTTATGTCATTTGTGGGGGGTCACCACAAAGGGGGTCTCACCTGACGTCCTCAGTCTGGTTGTGTGGAGGGGTGGGCAGTGCTGCCAGCAGGTCCAGGCTCTTCACCTCCACAGCTGGTGTATCTACAGAGAAGTGACAGGTGTCACAGCGGGGAGTGACAAGTGGCAGCACGGATTTTGTGCCACCCTGTGCCAGCCAGGCTCACCTTTCTGGCCGTGGGGCTCACGGGCTGGGTCGGCGTCCTTGGGCTGCTCCCCCAGCTCTTCAGGGGCCGTGACGCCATTCACCATCTTCTGCTGCACGGAGGGAGGGGGTGTGGGGGGCAGCGAGGAGGGTGGCGTGGGTGGGTTGCTGAGGTTGTTCTGGGGGGAGACGGTGGGGTGAGAACAGCAGGATGGTCCAGAACCCCCGGGTAAGGGGGACACCAGGGAACAACCCCCCTCTCACCTTGGTGAGCAGCTGGGAGTAGTAGTCAGGGACGCTGTCGAGCACAGCACTGCCGAAGGCGCCCCGCAGCTGGCTCTTCCCGTTGATGGGGCTGCTCCCAAAGGGTGCAAACAGGCTGAAGTTGGCCATGATGGTCGGCTCCGTCAGCGGCAGCAGCGACAGCTCCTGGGGACAGAGCGGTGAGGGGGTGACAAGGGCAAAGGAAGCCCCCAGCCACAGCCCGGCCCGCTGCCATACCTGCTTCAGCTGCCTCATGAGGGCCTCGCCAGGACGCAGCCCCTCATCCTTCCGCAGCTTCTTGCGGGACGCTGGGATCCGCTCGTTGCCTTTCTGGACCCGCTTAGGCTTGGTGGGTGCTGGCTTCCTGGCAATGGAGGGGTCCTGAGGAGGAAAAAAGAGGGCATGAGCAGTGCCAGCGCAGCCCCTCACCCATCTCACCCCCAGCCCAGCCCCTGCTGCTCACCTCCCGGCCCAGCAGCAGCGACTGTGGCCGTGGCTCTGCCCCAGTGCTCCGGTTCTCCATGTGCCCATTGAGCTCGCCTGGGCTCTGCGCTGAGAGCTGCACGTTCTTGGCCCGCAGCAGCTTCTGCAGCAGCAGGTGCCCAGCCTCGGAGCGCCCACCCGGGGCCAGCAGGCTGTTGGCTTGGCTGTCCCCAGGGTCCCCGTTGGCCTCTGGTTTTGCTGTCTCTTCTCCATCCACCTCACACTGTGCCGCTGCCGCCGCCTCTTCCTTCGGCTCCTGCTTCACCAACACCTGGGGGGCTTCGCCTGCCGCGGGGGCCCCCTCTGGCACAGCCCCATTGATGCGGGTCTCACCAGGGTCAGCTGGGTCCACCCCAGGTGCCTCGGGGTCCCAGGGGCCGTGGGCTGGGTCAGGGAGGGCCCCGCTTGGCGTGGCAGCCAGCCCTGGCTCCGTGGGTGCCGCAGGGCTGGGGGCCAAGGCCGGGATTCCCGGTGATGTCTTCTTTGGCTCTTGGGGGCTCTGCTCAGGGCTGGCCAGGTGCTGGGGGGCACAGCCCAGGGGCGAGGGGGCTGGTGGCGTGGGGAGGCGGATGAGGCCGGGCTGGGGGCCACGGGCAGCCAGAGCTGCCTGAACCAGCTCGGCCAGGGGCTGCTGGGGAGGCTGCCCTGGCAGTGCCCGCCCCGGCTCGGTGGCAGAGCTGCTCTGTGCCTCTGCTGGGGCATCTGCCCGGGGCTGGAAAAGGGGCCCCATGGGACGAGTGGGCTGGCGGGCAGCTGTCAAGCTGTAGTCCGGGGCCTGCCCGGGGAAGGGGCCAGGGGTCCGTAGTGCCTGGTTCTGCTGCAGCAGGCTCTGCTGGTGCCGCTGCACCAGGAGGGCCTGGAGCTGCTGCTGCTGCTGCGGCGTCAGATGCCGCAGCTGCGGGTTCTTGGCCAGGACACCCTGGAGCTGCGCCCGGATCTGCCCCATCACCGGCCCTGGCACCTGCCCCAGGAGACCTGGGGGGAGAGCGGCCGTGCCCGACGCTGGCCCTACTTTGTGCTGAACGGGGCTCTGGAGCCGTGGGGGCTGTGGCTGCCCTGGCAGGGCCCCCGCCACCCCCTTGGCTGCCTGCTCTGGGGGCCGCGGTGCCGGCACCATGGCCTGTGCTGGGCCTGTCCCACAGCCCAGCGCTTGCTCTGCCACCCCGGCCGTGTCCCCGTGCTGCTGGGACAGCTCGGGGTGGACGGCCCCAGGGCTCTGCAGCGGCGGGGCGAGCAGGGCACCCGGCTGCCCAGAGGCTGCCCGCATGACACCGGGCTGTGGGGAGCTCAAGAGGAGCTGCTGGCCCTGCCCTAGCTCAGCCTGGTGCTTGGGGGCTGGGGGCTCCGGGCCCCCCAGCCCCGGGGGGTTGAGGGCTCCCTGCTGCTCCCCGTGCAGCTGCCCCCCGCTCTCCCCGCCCTCGGCGTGCAGGGCGCTGCCGTCCATCCCCGCGGGCTGGTCCTTGGCAGCCAGGACCGCCGGGGCTGGCTGCATTCCCTGACTCAGGTGCAGCACAGAGGGGGCCTGGCCCCCCGCCCCGTGCTGCGGAAAGTGCTGGATGGAGGGCTGCCCCTGGCCCAGCCCCAGGAGACCTGGCTGGGCAGCCGCTGAGTTCTGCTGCTGCTGCTGCTGCTGTGGAGCCAGCAGTGCCCGAGACTGCCCCAGCTGCTGGGAGAGCACGAGCCGGTGGCTCAGCATCCCCGGAGTCTGCGGCGTCAGCTGGGGCGAGCCCAGCACCCGCTGCTGGTGGGGGGCCAGGACAACCTGGCGCTGGGCTGGGGGGTGGCCCAGCACAGGCTGGTGCTGCAGCCCTGGCCCGTGGCCCAGCACGCCTGGTTGCTGCTGGGGTGAGAGCTGCTGCACAAGGAGGCTCTGCTGGCTGCCCAACAGCCCCGGCTGCTTTGGCACCATGGGCTGAGCGCCTGCGCCGGGCTGTGGGGCTGGGGGCTGCTGCTGCTGCTGCCCCAGCAGGCTGGGCTGCCCTGGCACGGCTGTTTGCTGCACTGGGGCCTGGCCCAGCACGCCTGGCTGCTGCATGGGTGCCTGGCCCATCATGCCTGGCTGCTGCAGCGATGTCTGGGCCAGCACACCTGCCTGTTGCATTGAAGTTTGTCCCATCACACCTGATTGCTGCATGGACGTCTGTGCCATGATGCTCTGTGGCTGCATGGAGGTCTGTCCTATCAAACCTGGCTGTTGCATGGACGCCTGACCCATGACACCCTGCTGCTGCATTGACGTCTGTCCCATCACACCTGGCTGCTGCATGGACGCCTGTGCCATCACACCTGGCTGCTGCAGCGACGCCTGTCCCATCACACCTGGCTGCTGCATGGAGGTTTGACCCATCACGCCCTGCTGCTGCATCGATGCTTGTGCCATGACACCTGACGGCTGCAGTGACGTCTGTCCCATCACACCTGATTGCTGCATGGCTGCCTGTCCCATCACACCTGATTGCTGCATGGCTGCCTGTCCCATCACACCCGGCTGCTGCATTGATGCTTGTCCCATCACGCCCTGCTGCTGCATGGCCGCCTGTCCCATCACACCCGGCTGCTGCAGCGACACCTGTCCCATCACACCTGGCTGCTGCATTGACGTCTGTCCCATCACACCTGGCTGCTGCTGCAGCGACACCTGTCCCAGCATGTTCTGCTGCTGCAGTTTCTGTGCCAGCTGCATCCTCTGCAGCTGCCGCTCCTGCATCAGGCGGCTGTCAGCGGCCAGCCCGCGCAGCGCCGGGTTCCCGCTGAAGAAAGCGCCAGAGGATCCGACTCCTGGGGCATTCCCCACAGGCTGCTGGCCCATGAAGGACAGGCCCTGCTGCACGGCCATGGACACACCGCCCTGGGGCAGGCGCAGCCCCCCGGGCTGCCCCGGCTGCTGGCCCAGGCCCTGTGCTCCCACCAGGGCTCCCCCGGGCTGCTGCACGCCGTGTGCTGAGAGGAGCTGTCCCGGCAGCTTGGACATGAGGCGGGGGCTCTGCGAGGGGCTCAGGGCCATCACGGCTGAGGCCTGGTGCTGGTGCTGCTGCTGCTTGTTGCGGTACTCAGCCATGAGGTTGGTGTGCTCCTTCTGCTGCTTTCGCACCTGATGGGGATGGTGGGGTGTGAGTGCCAGGAATGGCAGGGTTTTAGTGGCAGGAATGGCATGGCATTAGTGCCAGGGACAGGGAGACAACACAGCCTCAGCACTGGGGATGGTGGGGCATCAGCAGCAGGAATGCCACAGATTTAGTGCCCAGGATAGGGGAGCATTAGCATGAGGAATGGCACAATAACAGTGCTAGAAATGGCACACCACCACCACCAGAAATGGCATGGCTTTACTGCCAGGGACAGTAAGGCAACAGCCCTAGGAATGGCACAGGATAAATGCTGGGGACAGCAGGGCATTAGTGCTGGGAATGGCAAGTGAATTAGTCCCAGGAATAGTGGGACATCAGTGCCAGGAATGGCAGAGTGTTAGTGCCAGGAGCAGCGGGGAATTAATACCAGGACTGGCACAGCATTAGTGCTGGGCACAGCACAAAAGTAGAGCCAGAAATGGCACATTGACTCTGAGGACATCACATTTGAGGATGGCACAGTGTAAAGTCAGGAATAGCGAGGCTAGAATTTGGAACAGTGAAGCATTAACACTGGGGACACCCCATTTGCACCAGGGACAAGGTGCCCACCCACATGCAGGGTCCTACCTGGTCCAGCTGCTTTTGGATCTTGCTCTGCTGCTCTGTTACCAGCTTCAGCTTCTCGGCGTCGGCCTCGGGGAACTCGCGCCCGGCTTTCTTGGCCGTGCGCTGCTTGGCACACAGCGCCTTGCGGGACTTGCGGTGCGCCCCGATCTGCTCCTCCAGCACCTTCAGCTGCATCTGCAGCAGCTGCTGCGTGTGGAACAGCCACTCCTCGTACTGCCGCTGGTCAGCCTCGTCTGTGGGACGGGGAGAGGGCTCAGATCAGTGGGGACCCCGGTAAGCGGAGACTGCGGGTCAGTGGAGACCCCAGGTCAGTGAGAAACCCGGGAAAGCAGAGACCCTGGGTCAGTGGAGACCCCAGCCCCAGGGCCAGGGTGAGCCCTGTGCCACACCATGCCAGCCCTGCCATGTCAGTACTCACTGATGACGCCCTGTGCAAAGGTGGGTGGGTTGGGGCGAGCCTGGGTCGGGTCTGTGCCACTCCGCTCCTGGAAAAAAGAGGAATGTTTGGGACATGCTGTGGATTTCTGTCCTCTCCCCACAGACCCCACCCCCTCAGAGAGCCATAAAACCACCAGTTCTGGCCTGCCAGCCCTAAAAGACCCCTGTAAACACTCTGGACACCCCACTCACCTGCCCGCTCCCTGCCAGTAAGTGGTTCTGCATCTCGGAGACAGCCGGGCCCCCCGAGAGCCGCTGGGCCAGCAGGGAAACCTGTTGCCTTTGGGGGACACACACAAGAGAGGGGCTGTGAGCCAGAGCCAAAGCAACCTGCCTGCCCCACCCTGGGCCCCCCAGATCCCCATGTCTGTTACCTGTTCATGCCTGGGGCCACCCCAATGCTGCCCTGAGCCATCACCTTCTTGATGCCCTTCAGTGCCACCATCTTGGCCTTGGCAATGGGGTCCATGATGTCCTCGGCCGCAAACTTGTCCAGGTCTGCTGGGACAGAGACCACAGCATGTTCAGCCCTATGTCCCCCACCCAAAAGGGTCCCGTGCTCCCCCAAAAAAATCACCTGCAGCCCCTACCTGTGTCTGGGAAGAAGCTGTTGGCCAACTGCTGCTGCATGACGAGCTGGGGGGGCTTCAGGCCCAGGTTGGGGGGCTGCACCCCGGCCATCGGCTTCTGCACCAGCACCTGCTGCTGGCTCTGCTGTGGCTGCCCCAGGGCCACCTGCACGCCGTGGGGCGAGGACAGCACATGGGGCTGCCCAGAGCCCATGCCCATGTGGGGGCCCAGAGCCGGGCGCTGCTGGGGTGCGTTGAGCTGGGGGGGCTGCGGTGGCAGCAGCGGTGGCCGGGCCACCAGCCCCAGCTGGAGGGGTGTCTGAGGGGTGCCCAGACGGGGGGGCTGCCCCTCGGGAGGCTGCCCGGATGCCCCTGTGTGCAGCATGGGGTGCCCCGGGGCTTGCAGGTGGGGGGTGCCACGGGGCAGGTGGGCTGACATCTGCTGCTTCTTCTGCAGCTCCTTCTTCTCGTGCTCCAGGAGGTCCTCGATGAGCAGGGGCAGCTCGCTGGCCACCAACGAGCTCTCCATCTTGTCCAGGTCATCCGCCGGCGAGTGCCGGGCACTGCCCAGCCCCAAGGCTCCGCTGTCCAGCTCAAACTTCTCCAGCAAGGGGTTGCTCTGGCCACCCAGCTGGGCAGATGCCAGCCCACGGCCGGGGGCAGTGTAGGGATCCTTCTCCAGCACGGGGACACCAGTGTGGCCACTGCTGGAGAACTGAGTCAGGCTGAGGCGAGCAGGGCCGGCGCTGGAGCTCAGGAGGGTCTGGCCAGGTTTGACACTGAGCCCCAGGGAGGCAGAGATTTTATCTGTGCCCTGCAGTGCTTCTGACTTGACGGGCACCGGGAGGCGCTCGGGGCCAGCGGTGGTGAACTGGCAGGGCGAGGTCTTCAGGCAGCCATCCTCCAGCTTGGGCTTGACATCAGTGGGCAGCGAGCCAGCCTTCACCTCTGCACCCTGCGCCTTGAAAGCCGGGTCAGGGCCCAGCACAGCGCCCGTGGGGCAGGCAGAGAGTCCCAAGCCCATCCCAGACACCAGTCCTTCCTTGGGCACCTCCTGATCCTCCGCAGACAGGGTCACATCTTTGCTGTCCCCAGGGTCGGGGAGCTTCAAGGTGGGCGCTGGTGGTTCTGTCTTGAGCTGGGCCTCACGCTCAGCCTTCTCGTTGGCCGACTCCACCAGGCGCAGGTGCTCGTTGAAGATGTCCTTCTTGTCACCAGTGTCCAGCTCGGGGTCAGTGTAGGCCAGCAGGTCGAACTCGTCACCATTCAGCAGGTCATCGAGGTGGGGGTCTGCTGTCTCCAGGCTGTCCAAGTTGTCCAAGTCATCGTCCCCTTTGGCCACATCTGGATCCAGGCTAAGGTTGGCCAAATCATCATCGTCTTCCAAGTCCTTGTGGGAGCCAAAGTCGTCATCCAAATCAGGCTCCACGGGCACCTCGCAGGGCAGCCGCCCCCCCTCCAGGCTCAGGTGGCTCTTCCCTGGGGCCGGCGTGGGCTCTGCAGCGGGGCCATCCTTGGCACCCTCGGGGCGGAGGGTGGCACCGGAGGACAGCGGGCGCGGGGGGATGTGCTGCTGCAGCTCCAGGCTGGGGGCTGGCAGCGGGGGCACCGCCTTGGCGTGGGGCTGCTGGTGGCTGTTGCCCATCTCAGCTCCCTGGGGGGACGCGGGTGGCAGCGGCGCTGGAACCTTCTGGGATGGCAGCGCCTGCAGGGGCATGACGGGGGTGCACAGAGCCTGGGGGGTGCCTTCCTCCCCGGGCAGGAAGAACCGAGGCCGGGGTGCCTGGGGGGCAAAGGGAGATGCCACGACACCCCCAGGTCCCTTCTGCACGTTGTGTCGTAGCTCGATGAAAGGAGCGCCCAGGGCAGCTGGTGAGGGGGGCACGGCCTCGGCAGGGGTGGGCAGGCGGGTGCCCAGGCTGCCCATGGGGGTCCCGGTGGCCGGGGGGGCGAAGCGGGAGGTGACAGGGAGCCGCAGGGCTGCCACGGCTGCTTGCTGCTGCTGCTGCTGCTGCCACAGGTGCTGCTGCTGCTGCTGCGGGGACGGCGACGGGAAGACCCCACGGGGGTAGAAGGCCTGGGGGGGCCCCACCGCCGCCCTGGAAGACACCGTGGTGTTGGCACCAGCTCGGTACAGCCCCGACACGCTGTGCCCCATCCCTCTTAGACTGTGCCAAGCACCCGAAAACCCACAGCCGTGCCCTCCCTCCAGAGTGATCCCCACGAGCTGGGGGTGTGCGTGTGATGCCTGCTGGCTCCCACCCGTGCATGCTGAGCCCACCGCCTTGCCAGGGGGCACCCACCGCCCGCTGATGTCCAGCATGGCTGGCGTGGCCGCCGGAGGGGGCCGGGAGAGCCGCTCGTCCTGCGTGAACGCCGCCTGCACCATGACGGAGCCGGGCAGCTTCCCAGCGCCGGCTGCCGTGGCCAGAGTCCCGAGGAGAGCCTTGTCCTGGAATGGAGGAAGGAAAAAAGAGTCACTCATCCATCAGCCACATCCCACTGCCGTGCTCCTCCATCAGCTGCATCCCCTCATGCCCCTCCATCAGCCACATTTCCCCCCGTGCCCACCATGCCCCTCCATCAGCCACCCATCAGCTACATGCCCCCTGTACTCACCATGCCTTTCCACCAGCCACATCCCCTCCTGTGCCCCTCCATCAACCAATTCCCCCCTACCCTGTGCCCACCATGCTCCTCCATCAGCCACATTTCCCTCTACCCACCATGCCCCTCCATCAGCCACTTCCCCCCGTGCCCCTCCATCAACCACTTTCCCCCTCCCCTGTGCCCACCATGCCCCTCCATCACCCACATTCCCCCAGTGCCCCTCCATCAACCAATTCCCCCCTTCCCTGTGCCCACCATGCTCCTTCATCAGCCACATTCCCCTCATGCCCACCATGCCACTCCATCAGCCACATCCCCTCTCCCCTGTGCCCACCATGCCCCTGCATCAGCCACTTCCCCCTGTGCCCACCATGCTCCCCCATCAGGGGCATCACCCCCGTGCCCACCATGCCCCAGCTCTCCCACCTGTGCCGGCTGGTACGGGGCCATGCCCCGGCTCAGCTCGAAGCTCTGCCCGCCGGCCTCGGGTGCCCAGCCAGCCGGTGAGGAGGAGGCGGCAGCAGCCGCGCTCTCCTTCTCCTGCCGAAGGCTGTTCCTCTGGATCTGCTGGCGGATCAGCAGCTCCCGGAGCCGCTGGCGCTGAGAAGAAATCAGTGTTAGAGCCCAGAGCGGCAACAGGACCAAAACCAGCAAAACAAACCACACACAGAGCAGCCATCGATGCTTGCACAGACCGTTTTTCCCTTTGATTCTCTCCCAAACCCCAATGGATGCAACTGGATCCTAGGAGAGACCTCACCTGCCGCTGCTTCTCCAGCTCCGACTGGCTCATGGTGCCCAGAGCCCCGTCCTGGGCACCAGGCAGCTCCGCCAGGTCCCGGTTTGGGGGTGCCGAGAGCCCCGCAGCCACCTCCTCCCTCTTGTCGGCCGTCAGTCCCAGCGCAGCGCGGGGCAGGAAGGTTCCAGAAGGGTCCTGCTGCTGCGGGGGAGCCGGGGGCTGCGGCGGCAGCACCGACGGGGGCCGCAGGGGCGAGAGGCTGTACGAGTCAGGGGCGGCAGTGCCAGGGCCCAGCGGGCTGCTGGCCTGGTGGAAGCTGGGGGACGAGGCGTAGGCCGAGCTCTGGGGTTTCCCAGAGCTGTAATGGCTGTTGATCCCGTGGGGCTGGTGGGACGGGGAGCCCTTGAGAGGCTCCGAGACGGCCGGGGGGAAGGTGAAGCGCATGGGGGGCTGGCTCCCCGGGAAAACGCTGGCGCCAGGCGAGCGGGCGAAGGGCGGCTGTGGCCCGGCCGCTGCCTTGGCGTGGGGGTCACCTGCTGGGGTGCCCCCAAAACCTCCACCGGCCGCCCCCACTGATTTGAAGCCCGGCTCCGGCAGCTGTGGACGGGGGGGTTTGTGCAGCGGGGTGAAGGGATCCCGGGACTGCGGCCGGGAGGGCGGCTGGGAGTAGGGATCCGGGGACTGGAAACGAGGGGTGACTGGGGACTGGCAGAAGGCTTCGTTGGAGAGAGGGCGGGGGGTTAGGGGCGACTGGGAGCTGGACTGGGACTGGGGGCTGGCAGGGATGCGGGAGAAGGGTTCAGAGGGCAGGGAGCGGGGCGGGAGGGCGCAGCAGGCCTCGGGGGGCTGCAGCCGGGGCGTCAGCGGGGGCTGCGAGTAGGGGTCCAGGTAGGGCGACTGACGGTACAAATCGGGGTGGCCGGGGGGCGAGGGGGCCAGGGGATGGGGGTCGGTGGGCCGGTGCCCCAGCCCCGGGCTCTGCGGCTCTACCTGAGAGACCCGTGGGGTCATGGGGGCTTTGAAGACGTCGGCCGCCTTCAGCTCCGCAGCCGAGAGGTGGGGGCCACCTGGGGAGTCGCCGTAGCCCATGGCAGAAGCGTAGCCGGGCGAGCAGACCCCCAGGCTTCCCCCATCCTCCTTCTTCACCTCCAGACCCTTCTTCTGCTCCCCGAAAGGCAGGGGAGAGAGCAGGGCCTCAGGGGGCCGCGCTCCAGGACTCCCTGGCACCGAGAGGTTGTCCAAGGAGGGGCAGCGGGGCTTCAGGAAGGGATCAGGGGTGCCAGGCTGGTGCCGGGGGGTGCCAGGCGGGGTGGGGTGGAAGTCAGGAGGAACACGGGGGGCTGTGAGGGGCTGGGGCTGGCTTGGGAAGGGCTGGAAAGCAGCCCCCGACGTGGGGCTCTGGCCCAGGGGCGAGGGGAAGCGCGGCTCCAGCGCGTAGGCGGGCGCCGCGCCGTAGGGATCGTGCGAAGGCACTTGGGCAGGGGACTGGGGAGGGAGCTTGAGGAAGAGCTCGCTGGGAGACTCTGGCCCCCCTCCGGCACCCGCCGGGGGCTTCAGGAAGCCCTCGCCGGCGGCGGGGGGGCTGCTGATGTAGACGGGCTGTGCCCCCGGCGGCACCGGGATCCGCAGGTGCAGCGAGGGCCTCTCAGGCTTGCGCAGTCCCTCCCCTTTGGTCTGCTTGTTGATCTGGCTCTCGGCCTGCTGCAGAGAGAGCCGGGCTGTCAGCGCTGTGGGAGCCCTCCCCAGGGGTCGGGCACGGGCTGGGGGTGGGCAGAACAATGTCCCCCAGGGCTGGGCCGGGGCCGCCGGGCACCTCCCCGCGCCTCACGTACCTTCTGCACCTTGTTGATGCGATGAGCCGCCCGGTTATCTTTGGCCTTTTGCTAACAAAGACACGAAGCCAGCTGACTTGCAGCCCCCCGGTGCCCCGGCCACCCACCCCACTGACCTCCTGGCACTCACCAAATATGGGGCTTTGTCCGTGGCAGGGACTTTCCTCCAGAGCTTCATGATCTGTTTGCAGCGGCTCGACCAGTCTGGGAGTCCAGTACGAGCAGATGCAGGGGAGGAAAGCAACATTAGCCTGGACCTGAGGAGCCCACTCCTATCCTTGGTGGGTCACTGTCCCACCCTCATGAGAAGGGACAGCCCAGGAGATAGAACTGAAACCCCCTGCCCACTACAGAGAACAATTCTGTGGCAGAACAACCCAGCTCTCCCCTCAAAAAAGGGACCAGGGGAGTGACACTCCACCCATACCCCCAACCCTCACCCCAACGGGGCGGCTGCAGCCCCCCCAGAGCCCTACCTGGA
This sequence comes from Passer montanus, assembly GCF_014805655.1. Taxonomy (NCBI): domain Eukaryota; kingdom Metazoa; phylum Chordata; class Aves; order Passeriformes; family Passeridae; genus Passer; species Passer montanus. The sequence goes on along the minus strand of NW_024363272.1, from coordinate 439,258 downwards.
TAATCCTGCTTGAGGTTGGGGAAGTTCATGTTGGCGTAGAGGACAGGGGAGATGGTGGAGAGCTCACCCAGCTCCTCGTCCTTCTCCCAGCGCTGCAAGCTGCGCTGGTTGTAGGACAGCCCGTCGCCCTCGCCCTCTGTCGTGGGGGTCGTGGGGGTCGAGGGGGTGGTGGCAGCTGAGCTGCTGGCCCAGGGGCTCTCAGGCTCGCAGTGGTCTGGGCTGAAGAAGCCACTCCGCTCCCTGAGTGGAGAGGAGCATCACACATTGTCAGGTTGTAAGGAAGAGTGGGGTCCCAGGACACTCTGCAGATCAGTTCCCCCAAGGAGGGGACCCCCAGCTCCTCTGAGTACCTGTTATCCAGGAATGGGGACTGGCAGACCCCCGAGTACGAGTCCAAGGAGACAGATCCAGAGAGTGAGCCCAGGGAAACGCTCCCTGCGAGGGAAACGAGATGGGTTGAAGGGAAAACAAAGTCATGGCACAAACCTGCACCTGCCCTGGGGGTCCCAACAACCCCCAGACAGCACAACCCCCAAAATGCTTCTCATGTTTACCCCCAGAGCAACAGGGAGCACCCAGGAGCTGGGCTCTCAGGCACCACTGAGTGAGTGAGTTTGGCCTTCCTGAGGCTGGGAACAAGCCCTGCCCTTCACCACACTCTCCAGGGACCTCCTGGATGATGTGGGTTCTGCCAATTCCACCCACCCTGCCCTGAGAGCTGGAGGTCTCCTTGCAGGAAGGGCCGCTGTGCTCGGCTGGGGTCCTGCCCGGCCTCCATCCCCGCGGCCACGCAGTTGAGGGGCTGCTCCCCGCGCTCTGCCGAGCCCAGCACGTCCTTGAAGAGCTGCTGCACGTCTTTGCTCTCCATCTTGGGCAGCTCTGCAGAGGCAAACACGGGAGCTGGGTGCACATACCACACTGATGGCAAGGGGAGAAACCTGGGGGGGTCACGGTCCTGGGACCACCCACCCCTTCAGCAGAAGGGGGGACGCAGGATGGCCTCACCTTCCGTGGGGATCTTGTCGAGGTCGGAGCTCAGCGCTCCCTCGCCCGGGGTGGCCGGTTTCTCAGCGTCCCCGCGGTCTGGGGAATCCTTTGGCTCGTCGGCTCCTGTGAGGAAGAATCGGGAAGAGCCTTCAGCTCCCTGGGAACCCCCGGCTCAGAGCTCAGGGCTGGGGACCCCCACGGGGCCACCCAACAAGGGACACGAAGGGACACGAAGGGTCCCTCGGTCCTCCAGCAGCGCCAAGCCACGCGGGGGCGCTCTACGCTCCACTCTATGGTCACGGGCATCATGGGCCTGACGAGGAACCATAGAGCTCAGCCCTGCCCAGAGCGGACCCCTCAACCATAGAGTCTGGTCCCGATGGCGGCGGGCGCTCTATGCCCGGTGGAGGACTCGGCTCTGGGGGTCCCGCAGGGGTCCCCGGGCCTCACCCAGCTCCTCGGCCTTCGCCTCGTCCTTGCCATCGTCATCGGGAGCGGCGGCGCTGCCGTCAGTGCTGTCGTCCCCTGCAGGATTCAGCGAGCAGGGTCAGGACCCGCCGAGCCCCCGCGTTCTCCCCTCAGCGGCGATGGCCGCCCCTCACGGCCCCCGGCCCTCTCCAAGGAGCCTCAGAGCCCACAGCACTGCTCACAACGGGGGTCCCCCACAACCCCAGCGAGCTCCAATATCCCCTAAGACCCCCAGCAACCCCAGGGACCCTGAACAACCTCAGGGACAGCTCCCAACAAGCTCCAACAACCCCAGGGACCCTGAACAACACCCTCAGCCATCCTGGGGACCCCAACAACCCCAGAGACCCACAACAACCCCAGGGACAGCTCCCAACAACTTCCAACAATCCCAGGGACCCACAACAACCCCAAGGACAGCTCCCAACAAACCCCAACAAACCCAGGGACCCTGAACAACACCCTCAGCCATCCCAGGGACCCCAACAACCCCAGAGACCCACAACAACCCCAAGGACAGCTCCCAACAAACCCCAACAAACCCAGGGACCCTGAACAACACCCTCAGCCATCCCAGGGACCCCAACAACCCCAGAGACCCACAACAACCCCAAGGACAGCTCCCAACAAACCCCAACAAACCCAGGGACCCTGAACAACACCCTCAACCATCCCGGGGACCCCAATAACTTCAGGGACAAACCCAGGGAGCCACAACAACCCCAAGAACAGCTCCCAACAAACCCAGGGACCCTGAACAACCCCGAGCCATCCCGGGGACCCCAACAACTTCCAACGACCCCAGAGACCCACAACAACCTCAGGGACAGCTCCTAACAAGCTCCAACAAACCCAGGGACCCTGAACAACCCCCTCAGCCATCCTGGGGACCCCAATAACTTCAGGGACAAACCCAGGGACCCATAACAACCTCAGGGACAGCTCCCAACAAACCCCAATAAACCCAGAGACCCTGAACAACACCCTCAGCCATCCCCGGGGACCCCAACAACTTCCAACAAGCCCAGGGACCCTGAACAACCTCAGGGACAGTTCCCAACAAACCCAGGGACCCTGAACGACCCCCTCAGCCATCCTGGGGACCCCAGCAACTTCCAACAACCCCAGAGACCCACAACAACCCCAGGGGCAGCTCCCAACAACCCCAGAGACCCACAACAACCCCAAGGACAGCTCCCAACAACCCCAGAGACCCACAACAACCCCAGGGGCAGCTCCCAACAACCCCAGAGACCCACAACAACCCCAAGGACAGCTCCCAACAACCCCAGGGATCCCCCAGGGACCTCCAACCACACCAGGAACCCACAACGACCCCTCAGTAATCTAACCCCCCTCGTGGGCTGCAGACCCGCTCCTGGCCACACTCACCTCGGGGGTGGGTGGGGGTCTCCCTCCTGTCGGGGGTGCCCCCCTGCAGTGCCCCAGCGAGGTTGGGGTCCCCCTTGGGCCTTGGGGCGCCCTGGCCCAAGGCGGGGCGGGCGGCCCCGTCCCCAACCCCGCCTGCCGCCAGCAGCGCCTTCCGGCTCAGGTCCATCAGTGCCTTCCCAAAAAACGCCTCCTGGGGTGGGAGGGCTCTGTCAGCATCGGGGGGTCCTCCCCACCTATCCCCCATCCATCTCCAGCCTCTCCACCCATCCCACCTGCAGGTACGGGGGGAACATGTCCTCCAGCTTGCTCTTCTTGCGGCCCCGGCGCTTCTTCTTCTCGTCCCCCTCTCCTGAGCCCGGATCCAGGCCAGCCTCGGCTGGGACGTCACCGGGAGCCCCTGAAACAGCCCCCAGCAATGAACACCCGCCCCCAAAAAGGGTCTGGGGCTGCTCCTGTGCCACTGAACAGAGCTGTGAGGGGCAGCCTGAGGGGCCCTGAACATCCCTGGGGGTGAGAAAAAAGAAAAAAAAGGGGGAAAAAAGGGGGGGAAAAAGGGGTGCCAGTGGGCCCTACCATCCTCAGGGTGTCCCTCGGCGCTCAGCCCCTCGCGCCCCACGTCCGGCAGCACCGCCGACACCTTCTTGAGCCGCGTGTGGGACTTGCGCTGCCGCACCATGAACCCACCGATGCCTGGGGGGCAGAGGAGGAGTGAGGAGCACAGCGGGGTCACAGAACAGCCCGGAAGGGCTCAGAGGGCCTGCAGGACACTCACCAGGCCGGTACGGTTTGCGCTTCCTCTTCTTGCACTCCTCAGGGTCCTCCAGCCCCTTCCCTGAATCCCCGTCAGCTCCAACGTCGCGGTCGGGGCTGGCCGGAGCCTCCAGCTTGATCTCACACTCCATGTGCTCCACACCCACTGCTGGGGGGGGGCACGTTAGTGGGACCCCCCGACACCCCCACGCTGCAACCGCCCCAGCTCTGCCAGCAGCAACACCCACCATCAGCTTTGAGCAGCTCATCGGCGTCCAGGTCACCGTCCTTCTTGTCCTCAGGGCCCAGGGGGTCACCCCCCTCCAGCCCCCCGTCCCCGTTGAGGGTGCCCGGGCGGCCCTTGCGCTGCCGCCGCTTGTGCAGGGGGGACAGGGTCAGGTTGCGCAGCACGGCCATGCCCGTCTCTGTCAGCCACACGCCCTCGAAGCGGAAATACTGGGGCTCTGAGGGGACAAACGCCAGCATTGGGGACAACTGCCAGCACTGGGTGCGTGGCCAGAAGAGGGCACAGCCATGGGAACCCCAGCAGGGCACCGCACGTACCGGGATCCTTGGCTTTGATCATCTCTGCAGAAGGCGCGGGCACTGCGGCAGAAAAGCAGAGGAGCAGGTGAGTCCCCACACCCCTCAAATGCCCCCCAGGTCCCCCCAGGTCCCCCCTGCCCCGTGAGCTCACCAGGTTTGACCACGTAGGGCTGGCAGGCGCTGCAGTCGAAACCTTCATCCGCAGCCTGCTCCACCTCCTCCTCAGTGAAGAGGCTGTCGCACGCGGCGTGCAGCCACCTGCGGGCAGCGTGGGGGACCCATCACACACCACAGCTTCCCCGGGAGGACCCCAAATTCGAGCCCCTGGAGCCCGGGGCAAGGTGCTCACCGATCGCAGTGCCGGCACTGGATGAGCAGGTCGTCCTCCACGTATTTCTCGCGGCAGAAGGGGCAGACGACGAGGCTGGCGCAGGGCGCGCAGTGGGTGTAGTTGTTCTGCCACTCGCAGTGGAAGCCAGGGGATGCAGCCCCGCACTGCACACAGCACACACACCTGCAGAGAGCGGCCCGAGGGGTCAGCACCAGCACTGTAGAACCCGAATTTGAGCCTTGTGGCGTCCCCCTTGTGTCCCCCACGCACCACTTGCACTTCCAGCCGCCCTTGGGCACGGTCTGCAGCGGCGGGTCCAGGCAGTAGGTGTGGTAGCTGATGTCGCAGTCGTCGCAGAGCAGCAGGCGCGAGGGGTCGGAGGCTTTGCCGCACACCTCGCACACGATGCACTCCACGCAGCGCCAGCCCTTCAGCAGCATCACCTTGGTGATCTGGGGACACGGGAGGGCAGCCACGTGAGCCATGGTGGTCCCCAGGCTCGCTGTGGCTGTGGGGGACACCCCAGGGCTTGGCACAGACATGCCAGTGCACAACTCAACACACAAGATGTGCCACGCAAAACCTCGTGTGTCCTTGGGGTGCACAGCACAGCTCTGGGGTGAGGCTGGGGGTCCTGGGCCCCCTCCTCACCTTGCTGTTGACGCAGTAGGGGTGGTAGCACTGGGAGCACTGGGAGCAGGCGAGCAGGTGCCCCTCAGCCCCACGCCCAAAGCTGCCACACACCACGCACATGTCCTGGGGGAGAGAGGTCGTGAGTGAGGAGACAGCGGCTGGCAGAGGAGAGACAGAGTCTGTCCCACCCTGTCCATCTATCTGTCCTGCCATGCCCTGGTTACCTGCATGAGCACAAACTTGTCTGTGTTGGAGAAGAGGACGACCGTGTTCTGCATTGTGTCATCGTCGTCCTCGTCCTCCTCCTTGCTGGGCGAGCTCTCCACATCAGCGAGCTGAGGACAGAGCAAGAGGTTCAGCACTGAGAACACCCTCTCTGTGCAGTCTGGGGGGCACCAGGAAGATGCAGGGGCAGCAGAACCCCTCCCCAGGGGAAGCTCTGTACCTGTCCTACTTTTTGTGGTGAAGCCCCCAGACTCAGCAAAGGCACAGGTATGAGACCCCCTAAGACCCCAACCCACCCCACACTTAGGGCTCTTAATCTTTCCAAGGGAGAGATGATAGGGAAGGGGATAGGGGAGACTCAGCCTAACAGCTCAAGGATTCCCTGGACCCCGCCTCTGCCCCAGCCCAGCCTTACTGCTAAGGTGTCAACAGACGAGGTGGTCGACTTCAGGCGCGCACGGCCTCGGCCTCGGCCCCCGTGGGACCCCCCTCGGGGGCGTCTCCGCCCAGGGAAGCTGCTGCTGCGTCCCTGTGGCCAAAGGGAGAGGGGAGTTACAGCACTGGGAAGCCCAGTGGGACCCCCATGCCAGGGCAGCACAGGGGCACTGCCCCCATCCCACCCCACCACGCGTTTGGCCCTTGCCTTCTTGCTGCAGGGGCAGCTCAGGGAGGGGATGTGACCCCAGCAGGGTGCCCCCAAAATTGTGGTGACGGGGTCCCCCAATACCTGCTTGACACGGGAGCGCCCTGGGGAGCTGCGGCGCCGGCTCTTGTCCCCGTCACCCTTGGCTGCTGGCTCGAAGAGCAGCGAGTCATCGGTCTCAGCACCCAGCGGCAGCGAGCCAGCGTCCTCCTTCTGCAGGCTGGCATCAGCCGAGGCTGGGCCCAGCTCAGGGGACAGAGACCCCCCGCCCTCAGGGTCTGGGGACCCCAGCAGCGGCTCCGAGCCGGGGAAGCTGCTGCTCGTGTCCCCCTGGCTCAGGTTGGAGATCTCGTTGAGGATGTCGGGGCGCGGGCGCAGCGCGGGGGGCTCGGGGCACCCCTCGTCGCCGTGCCCCAGCAGCTTCTCGCCGGTAGTGCACACCTCCATGGGGGTCTCAGGGCCCAGCTCCTCCGGTTCCAGGAGCAGGGGGGACCCCGAAGGGGACCCCTTGACTTCAGGGTCCCCCCCAGCCCGGCTTTCTTCCAGGGCATCCTCCTCGCTGAGTGGTGGGGAGCTTCCACTGGTACCCTCCCTCTCCAGCCTCGGTGCCTCTTCTTCCTCCTCTTCCTCCTCCTCAGGCAGGCCGGGGAAGGGCCCCAGCTCAGGGGCTGGGCTGCCGTGGGGGGCATCTCCAGGGGGGCTGGCTGGGGACTCCCCCTCGCCACCGGCCATCTCCATCTCCTCATCCTCAGGTGGCTCGGTGGGGGCCAGGGTGACAGCAGGAGAGCCCAGGGGGGGCGGTGGGGAGCCAGGGGGGTCGGTGTCCATGGCGATACCAGGGCTGCCAGGGGGCTCAGGCAGGGCTGGGGTGGGAGGCTCGAGCACATCATCCTCCTTGGCATCAGGGGAGGGGGCCGGGGTCCGTGCAGGTGAGATGGCACGGAGAGCTGGGGGTAGAGAGGGGGGAAGAGTGATATCACAGCCCCCCCCAGAGACACCCACCGCCCCCAGTCCCAACCCTGGTGTTTCCCCAGACCCACCTGGGGGAGCTGAGGGTGGGGGTGTCATCTCAGGGGGCAGCGAGGGCTCTGGCTCCAGCTCCATCTCCTCCTCGGGGAGCACCTCTGGAGCCAGGGCTGGCGCTTCCTCTGCCACTGTCACCTCGGGGAGGAGACCTGGGGGACAGGGATGGGGTGAGGGAGTGTTGGGGTCCCCTCCATCCCCCCTGTACCACCCAAGCCTAGCAATGAGAGGCAAGACTTCCCCCCCACAGCTCCCCAAATACCACACACAGGGCACCAAATATGAAAAGAGAAGGAATACAGGAATCAGGCAAAGCCAGTGCTGGGAGAAGCCCCTGGTACAGGACCCCCACACCCAATAGAAACAACAGGAGGGGAAAGAGGACAGTGAAAAGTCCCCAGCTTACCTGGTGGTTTCAGGTCCTCCTCGGGGGGCAGCTCGCTGGGGACTGGCTCTTCAGGGGGCAACTCAACAAGGGGGGGCTCTTCAGGGCTCAGCTTCTCGGGGGGCAGCGCTTCGGGAGGAGGCTCCTTGGGGAGCAGCTCCCAGGCCGGTACGGTTTGCGCTTCCTCTTCTTGCACTCCTCAGGGTCCTCCAGCCCCTTCCCTGAATCCCCGTCAGCTCCAACGTCGCGGTCGGGGCTGGCCGGAGCCTCCAGCTTGATCTCACACTCCATGTGCTCCACACCCACTGCTGGGGGGGGGCACGTTAGTGGGACCCCCCGACACCCCCACGCTGCAACCGCCCCAGCTCTGCCAGCAGCAACACCCACCATCAGCTTTGAGCAGCTCATCGGCGTCCAGGTCACCGTCCTTCTTGTCCTCAGGGCCCAGGGGGTCACCCCCCTCCAGCCCCCCGTCCCCGTTGAGGGTGCCCGGGCGGCCCTTGCGCTGCCGCCGCTTGTGCAGGGGGGACAGGGTCAGGTTGCGCAGCACGGCCATGCCCGTCTCTGTCAGCCACACGCCCTCGAAGCGGAAATACTGGGGCTCTGAGGGGACAAACGCCAGCATTGGGGACAACTGCCTGCACTGGGTGCGTGGCCAGAAGAGGGCACAGCCATGGGAACCCCAGCAGGGCACCGCACGTACCGGGATCCTTGGCTTTGATCATCTCTGCAGAAGGCGCGGGCACTGCGGCAGAAAAGCAGAGGAGCAGGTGAGTCCCCACACCCCTCAAATGCCCCCCAGGTCCCCCCAGGTCCCCCCTGCCCCGTGAGCTCACCAGGTTTGACCACGTAGGGCTGGCAGGCGCTGCAGTCGAAACCTTCATCCGCAGCCTGCTCCACCTCCTCCTCAGTGAAGAGGCTGTCGCACGCGGCGTGCAGCCACCTGCGGGCAGCGTGGGGGACCCATCACACACCACAGCTTCCCCGGGAGGACCCCAAATTCGAGCCCCTGGAGCCCGGGGCAAGGTGCTCACCGATCGCAGTGCCGGCACTGGATGAGCAGGTCGTCCTCCACGTATTTCTCGCGGCAGAAGGGGCAGACGACGAGGCTGGCGCAGGGCGCGCAGTGGGGGTAGTTGTTCTGCCACTCGCAGTGGAAGCCAGGGGATGCAGCCCCGCACTGCACACAGCACACACACCTGCAGAGAGCGGCCCGAGGGGTCAGCACCAGCACTGTAGAACCCGAATTAGAGCCTTGTGGCGTCCCCCTCGTGTCCCCCACGCACCACTTGCACTTCCAGCCGCCCTTGGGCACGGTCTGCAGCGGCGGGTCCAGGCAGTAGGTGTGGTAGCTGATGTCGCAGTCGTCGCAGAGCAGCAGGCGCGAGGGGTCGGAGGCTTTGCCGCACACCTCGCACACGATGCACTCCACGCAGCGCCAGCCCTTCAGCAGCATCACCTTGGTGATCTGGGGACACGGGAGGGCAGCCACGTGAGCCATGGTGGTCCCCAGGCTCGCTGTGGCTGTGGGGGACACCCCAGGGCTTGGCACAGACATGCCAGTGCACAACTCAACACACAAGATGTGCCACGCAAAACCTCGTGTGTCCTTGGGGTGCACAGCACAGCTCTGGGGTGAGGCTGGGGGTCCTGGGCCCCCTCCTCACCTTGCTGTTGACGCAGTAGGGGTGGTAGCACTGGGAGCACTGGGAGCAGGCGAGCAGGTGCCCCTCAGCCCCACGCCCAAAGCTGCCACACACCACGCACATGTCCTGGGGGAGAGAGGTCGTGAGTGAGGAGACAGCGGCTGGCAGAGGAGAGACAGAGTCTGTCCCACCCTGTCCATCTATCTGTCCTGCCATGCCCTGGTTACCTGCATGAGCACAAACTTGTCTGTGTTGGAGAAGAGGACGACTGTGTTCTGCATTGTGTCATCGTCATCCTCGTCCTCCTCCTTGCTGGGCGAGCTCTCCACGTCAGCGAGCTGAGGACAGAGCAAGAGGTTCAGCACTGAGAACACCCTCTCTGTGCAGTCTGGGGGGCACCAGGAAGATGCAGGGGCAGCAGAACCCCTCCCCAGGGGGAAGCTCTGTACCTGTCCTACTTTTTGTGGTGAAGCCCCCAGACTCAGCAAAGGCACAGGTATGAGACCCCCTAAGACCCCAACCCACCCCACACTTAGGGCTCTTAATCTTTCCAAGGGAGAGATGATAGGGAAGGGGATAGGGGAGACTCAGCCTAACAGCTCAAGGATTCCCTGGACCCCGCCTCTGCCCCAGCCCAGCCTTACTGCTAAGGTGTCAACAGACGAGGTGGTCGACTTCAGGCGCGCACGGCCTCGGCCTCGGCCCCCGTGGGACCCCCCTCGGGGGCGTCTCCGCCCAGGGAAGCTGCTGCTGCGTCCCTGTGGCCAAACGGAGAGGGGAGTTACAGCACTGGGAAGCCCAGTGGGACCCCATGCCAGGGCAGCACAGGGGCACTGCCCCCATCCCACCCCACCATGCGTTCGGCCCTCGCCTTCTTGCTGGAGGGGCAGCTCAGGGAGGGGATGTGACCCCAGCAGGGTGCCCCCAAAATTGTGGTGACGGGGTCCCCCAATACCTGCTTGACACGGGAGCGCCCTGGGGAGCTGCGGCGCCGGCTCTTGTCCCCGTCACCCTTGGCTGCTGGCTCGAAGAGCAGCGAGTCATCGGTCTCAGCACCCAGCGGCAGCGAGCCAGCGTCCTCCTTCTGCAGGCTGGCATCAGCCGAGGCTGGGCCCAGCTCAGGGGACAGAGACCCCCCACCCTCAGGGTCTGGGGACCCCAGCAGCGGCTCCGAGCCGGGGAAGCTGCTGCTCGTGTCCCCCTGGCTCAGGTTGGAGATCTCGTTGAGGATGTCGGGGCGCGGGCGCAGCGCGGGGGGCTCGGGGCACCCCTCGTCGCCGTGCCCCAGCAGCTTCTCGCCGGTAGTGCACACCTCCATGGGGGTCTCAGGGCCCAGCTCCTCCGGTTCCAGGAGCAGGGGGGACCCCGAAGGGGACCCCTTGACTTCAGGGTCCCCCCCAGCCCGGCTTTCTTCCAGGGCATCCTCCTCGCTGAGTGGTGGGGAGCTTCCACTGGTACCCTCCCTCTCCAGCCTCGGTGCCTCTTCTTCCTCCTCTTCCTCCTCCTCAGGCAGGCCGGGGAAGGGCCCCAGCTCAGGGGCTGGGCTGCCGTGGGGGGCATCTCCAGGGGGGCTGGCTGGGGACTCCCCCTCGCCACCAGCCATCTCCATCTCCTCATCCTCAGGTGGCTCGGTGGGGGCCAGGGTGACAGCAGGAGAGCCCAGGGGGGGCGGTGGGGAGCCAGGGGGGTCGGTGTCCATGGCGATACCAGGGCTGCCAGGGGGCTCAGGCAGGGCTGGGGTGGGAGGCTCGAGCACATCATCCTCCTTGGCATCAGGGGAGGGGGCCGGGGTCCGTGCAGGTGAGATGGCACGGAGAGCTGGGGGTAGAGAGGGGGGAAGAGTGATATCACAGCCCCCCGAGACACCCACCGCCCCCAGTCCCAACCCTGGTGTTTCCCCAGACCCACCTGGGGGAGCTGAGGGTGGGGGTGTCATCTCAGGGGGCAGCGAGGGCTCTGGCTCCAGCTCCATCTCCTCCTCGGGGAGCACCTCTGGAGCCAGGGCTGGTGCTTCCTCTGCCACTGTCACCTCAGGGAGGAGACCTGGGGGACAGGGATGGGGTGAGGGAGTGTTGGGGTCCCCTCCATCCCCCCTGTACCACCCAAGCCTAGCAATGAGAGGCAAGACTTCCCCCCCACAGCTCCCCAAATACCACACACAGGGCACCAAATATGAAAAGAGAAGGAATACAGGAATCAGGCAAAGCCAGTGCTGGGAGAAGCCCCTGGTACAGGACCCCCACACCCAATAGAAACAACAGGAGGGGAAAGAGGACAGTGAAAAGTCCCCAGCTTACCTGGTGGTTTCAGGTCCTCCTCGGGGGGCAGCTCGCTGGGGACTGGCTCTTCAGGGGGCAACTCAACAAGGGGGGGCTCTTCAGGGCTCAGCTTCTCGGGGGGCAGCGCTTCGGGAGGAGGCTCCTTGGGGAGCAGCTCGATGGGGGGTGGGGGTGGTTCACTGGGGGGCAGCTCCTCGGGGGGCAGCTCCTCGAGGGGCAGCTCATCAGGGGGCAGCTCCTCGGGGGGAGGCTCAGTGAGGGGTAGCTCCTCGAGGGGAGGCTCAGTGAGGGGTGGCTCCTCGAGGGGAGGTTTGGGGGGTGACCCTTTGGGGGGCAGCTCGTCAGGGGGTGATTTGTCAACGGGCAGTACTTCGGGGGGCAGCTCATGGGCGGGTGACTTTTCAAACGCTGGTTTCTCAGGGGGCAGCTCAGGAAGGGGAGGGACATCGAGGGGCAGCTCATCGTGGGGTGGTTCACTGGGGGGCAGCTCCTCAAGGGAGGGTCTGTCAGGGGGCAGCTCAGCAAGGGATGGTGTCTCAAGGGGCAGCTCCTCAGAGGGAGGCTCCTCGGGGGGCAGCATGAGAGGAAGGGGCTCCTCAGGGGGCTGCACTTCAGGGGGCTGAGTGTCAGAGGGCTGCGTGTCGGGGGGTGGCTGATCGAGGGGCAGCTCATCACAGGGAAGTTCTTCGGGGGGTTCCTCACTGTGGGGCACCTCCACAGAGGCCAGCTCGCCAGGAGGAGACTCAGCATTGCCCGGGGGAGCCTCCTTAGGGTCTGGGGGTGCTTCTTTGGGGTCTAGGGGTGTCTCGCTGGGGTCCAGGAGGGGCTGTGTCTCCTCATCACACCCCACAGGCTCCAGCTCAGGCGGGGGCACGGGCACATCCGTCGGATTGCTGGGGACAGGGGACTCTGACCTGGAATGGGGGAACCTGGGTGAGGGGCCAGCGCTCAGGCCACCCCGTCCCCCATCCACAGAGGGCCTGAGCCCCCTCCAAACCAGCGCCCCCATCCCCACTCACATCTGGGCAGGTGGATCAGGCTGTGGTGAGGGTTCTGGCGCTGTCGGGACGTCGGCCGTGGCACGGCGCTGCTGGCAGTCCCCGCACACCTCAGACCCCGGGGACCACTGGCAGCTGGAGTCGGGCCCTGCGGGGTGCTGGCCACAGTCTGAGCAGACCCAGCAGTTCTGGGGAAAAGCAGAGATGTGTCAGGGGGTGCAGTGGGGGGCAGGCACCCTGTACCCCCGAGCGAGAGCAGGACATACCTTGCACTTCCAGGAGCCGGTGGGGAGGCCCTGGGTGGCTGGCTCCGTGCAGGAAGTGTGGTAGCCCTTGTCACACGCCTCGCACACCAGCATGGCAGAGTCCTGGCTGGGCTGCCTGTAGGGCACAGGGCCGAGTGAGGGCCGGGACCCCTCCTTGGGTGCATACCCCCCTCCCCACCGCGGGTCTGGGGGCTCACCTGCAGGTTTGGCACACTTTGCACTGGGGGCACTGCCAGCCCGAGCGCTTGCGAGGCGTCAGGGAGATGCCCAGGCAGGCCCCGTGGAAGTGCTGCCCGCAGCTGGTGCAGAACACCAGGTCCCGCAGGTCGCCCGGCCCGCTGCACACCGAGCACCGCGCGTCCTCTGCCAGCCACAACAAAAGGGGGTCAGAGCTACCTGCCCGTGGGCTTCTACCCTGCCAGGACCCCCACGAGGGTCCCGGCAGCCGGGGGTGGTGTCCCCAGCCCCACGCACCCGCGTCCAAGGCCTCAGCCACGTGCTGGGGGCAGAGCAGCCGCAGGGTCTTCATGGACTGGAAGCAGCCGCTGGCGGCGGCGCAGGGGAAGTGGTAGAGGTGGGAGCAGCCGGCGGCCGCCCGGCACGGGATGCTGGCCCCCGCCCGCCCGCAGCGTTCACATTTCTGAGGGCACAGGAGTCCGGGGGGTCAGCGCTGCTGCAGGGCAGCAATTCCGCAGCAAACCAAACCCCACCGGATCCGCTCACCTGTGAGATCCCTGAGAAAACAGCTCTGGCCACGCCGGCCGCCTCCGGCCCCGCACCAGCCGCCCAGGCCGCGCACCAGTGGTGCACCCAGCAGTGCCCTGTGGGGACGGGGAGTCAGGGACAGCTTGGGGACGCTCAGGTGGCAGGGTGGGAACCCCCGTGCTGTGAGCACACTCACCCGTCGGCTCGAAGAGCTGCGCTGGGGTCACCCCCTCGGAGAAGCCGATTTGTGCCAGGCCGTCACCCGCCAGCCCTGGCTCTGGGGGGAGCTGGGTGGGCTCTGGGGGGAGCTGGGTGGGCTCCGGGGGAGGCTGGCCGGGCCCATCAGGGGGCTCGTGGCCCGCCAGCCGCTCGGGCCAGTCGGGCACCGGCTCGAAGCGCTGCAGCTCCCGCTGCCCGTGTAGGCTCCAGTCCCCACAGTTGCAGAGGGCACAGCGGCGGCCCAGCGGGCTGGGAGAGGACAACGGGGGGTGTCAGGGACTTTTAGGACACCTTCGACAGCTCCACGCCAGCCCTGAGTGCTCCCACCCTCACCTGCCAGCCTCGGGAGGTTCCTCCATGCCCGCGGTGTCCGGCTCTGGCCCTGCAGAGGCTCCTTCAGGGGGTTTCAGGGGGTCCCCCTCGGCGCTGCCCATCTCCTCCGAGGCCATGACGCCGTCGGCTGTGGGGACAGGGGGTGTCACCACCACGGGGGGAACAGGGCCGTGTCCCCAAAGCGCTGCCCTGGCTCACCTGGCGCGGCTGCGTCCTTCTCCTCGCTGGGCACCTTCTGTTCGTCCATCCTGCCTCCGGCGTTCCTGGGGGGCCACAGCTGTGGGGGGGACGCCCGTCAGCACCAGGGATGGTGGCACCTTCCCTGGCACCCTGCAGCCTCCCTCTGCCCAAGGGACAGGGCAGCATCTTCCCATTCCTCTCCTCAATTTGCAGGCTCTGGGAGTGGGAACGTCCCCCAGGAGCAGGGGGTGGCTCCCTGCCCCACAGGGGTCCAGGAGACCCCCCGGCCTCCCCCATCACCCCCTGCCCACCAGGTCCTCCCCAAGTCCAGCCAGTGACACCCCAACATATCTGGGGAACCAAACCCCCGAGTGACCTCTATTAAACCATCAGGGGAGGGGGATCAGTGACCCCCACTCTACCACACACCAGCACCCCAGGGTGTCACCAGGACATCTGAGGAGCCCTCAGGACCCCCCCGGGAGCACCCCCAGCAAAGCTGGGACCCCCCACATAGGGAATATTCACAGCCAATTTGGGATGCAGCAGAAAACGGGGTCCCCACCACCAGCACCTGCCTGTGCCCCCATTTCCTCAGGCCCGGCACCGATCCCGCACCGCACGGGGGGTCCCGGGATAGGCACGGGGGGGAAACTCACCCCAAAACACGACACACAAATGGGGGGGGGGGGGCATGCCCTGATCTGCAGCCCCCCCTCCCGAGCGCACCCCAAAAACCCCAGAGGGCTCCAGCACCGCGGGGGGAACGAAGGGGACCCCAAACCGGAGCACCGGGCACGCACGGGGTGAGCGGGGAGAACCGGGGGGGACCCGCGGGCACGGGGGGCACCGAGCACAGGGCACCGGGGAGGGGGGGACGCGCTGGGGCAGCGCCAACCCCCCCAAAAACCCGAGAGGCCGCGGGGAGCCCCGGCCGCGGGGCAGGAGCGTCGCGTCCCACCCAGCACCTCCCCGGCCCCGGTTCCCGGTGGGCCCGGGGGGATTCGGGCCCTCCCCGGAAAGGCTCCGGGGCCGGGGGGGATTCGGGCCCTGCCGGGAAAGGCTCCGGGGCCGGGGCCCGCACCCCCGGTCGGGCCGAAACACCACGCGGCGACACCGCCCCCCCCACACCCTCCCCGGTGCTGCCGGGCCACGCTTCCCCCGCTCCCCGGTGCAACCGGGGGGTCGAGCCGGCCAGGCCCCGATCCCCGGCCCGCCGCGGCCTACGCTGGCACCGGCACCGGGCCCCGAGCCACGGGCCCGGCCGTACCTGCGCCGCAGCCGCCCGGGCCCCACCGGTACCGGACACAAAGGCGTGCGAGCCGCGCTCCGCGCCCGGCCCCGGTCGGGCCTTACCGGGAGCGGCGGCACGGCGGAGGCGGCGCNNNTGTGACGGCGCGCGCGCGGCCGCAGCGCACGCTGCCGGGCGGGGCGGGGGGGGGAGATCCCTCCGCCGCGCTTAACCCCGGCGGCGCCGGGGCGGGAGCGCACGTGGGCACCGAGGGGGCGGGGCCTGCCGGGAGAGGCTCCGCCCCCCTACCGAGCGGCACCGGCACCGGGATAGAGGGAGGCGTCCCGGACCGCCATGGGGGTTAGGGGATGGATGGGAGGGTGGGATCAGGGGTGGGGGTCTGCCGAGAAGCCGGCGGGAGCGAGATAGTCCGCGGTGTCCCCGGTCGGTGTCGCCGTTATCCGCCGATGTGCCCGGTCCCAGGGGTAGGAGCCGCCGGGGCAGGTGCCGGTGTATCCGGAAGAGCTGCTGTGTCCGCTGCCGGTGTGCCTGGCGTAGCGGCTGGACCGGTCCGGGGATCCCCGGTGGCAGCCGCCATGCCCGGTCCGGGTCCCTGGTAGCAGCCGCCATGCCCGGTCCGGGTCCCCGCTCACTCACTGCCACCGCGTGCTGCGGCTGAGCCCCGGTTCCGGTATCCCCCGAGCAGCCGGTCCCGCTCCCCCGGACCTTAACGGGGTACACGGGGCCGGTACTCCCGGTTTGGGGCCGCATCAACCCCCCCGGGACCCCCAGCCCCGGGGAGGGGTCAGACCCAGGGTCCCCGGGAGCGCAAACCCCCAGACCCAGCGACTTGGGAGGGCAATTGAGGGGGTGCAGCCCCCTGGCCCCAGCACCCCAAAAGCACTTCACGACCCCCCCAGCAGCTCCTGCTCCTCTTTACCACCATAATTGTCTAATTAGCAACAATTAGCCCGGCTGGGTGGAGATAAACCACGAGGGGAACCGCAGCCAGAGCCCCCCCACGCTCAGGAACCAAAATCTGAATTTCTCAGGGAGAAAATCGGGGGGCACAGGGCTGAAAACCCCCCTAGAATCCCAGTGAGGTTCTTGGGGTGCTCAGTCCCATGAGGAGGGGGCTCATGGAAGCACATCCAGGGTTGGAGGGACCCCCGTGCTGGGGTGTTAGGAACAGCCCCCCCCCTCAATCCAGGGGTTTAGAGACAAAACAAAGTTTAATTGTTCCAGCCCCGACTCCCACGGGCTGGGAACAACACCCGCATTGAGCCGGGGCTGCGGGAGCAGGAACAGCCCCGACCTGTCCTGGGGTGTGTGGGGGGCAGCCGTGAGGAACCGGGGGGCTCCTGGCCGGGCCAGCACCCCCAGGCTGCTCCCAGCCCCCCCTGAGCCCCGCAGCGAGGGGCTCCCAATCACCCCCAAAGCTGCTTCTGCTCCTTTTCTGCCGTGTGTTAGAGTGGGGGTCCTGGGGAGGGGTCTGCCCCACGCCGGGGGTCCCAGCAGGCTGGTGGATCTGCCAGGGGAGCTGTGCAGCTCCTCAGTGAGCTTCATGGAGGTCCCCGCGGTCACCTGAGGGTGAGGGGACATCAGTGCCAGCACGCTGGGGGTCCGGGTGGGCTCCGTGCCCCATCTGCTGGGCTGAGGACTCGAGGAAAAACGGCCCCCCACAACTCCAGCAGCTCCTTCCCTCCATCTGTCCTCACCTCCCAGCTGGGGACAGGCAGGACACACGCACGTGTGGGACCCCAGACCCCCCCCGGGACCCCCCCTCACCTCTGCAGGGCCGGGTCTGCCCTGTCCCCCCAGCACAGGGGGGGTCAGGGCACCGAGCACCCCGGCACCCCCTCCCCAGGAGGGGCAGCACCTTGCTCTGGGGGGTGTGACCACCTGGAAGTTCTGGGGACAAGGGGACATCGAGGCACATCGCCCCACCGAGGGGTCCTGCCTGTCCCAGGGGACTCAGGGGGGTCTCCCTGTCCCAGGTGACATCCCCAAGTCCCAGGGGTTCCCCGGGGATGTCACCAGGATGGAGCCATGGATGCTGGAGCGTGGCAGGACTTTTGTCACCCGTGGCAGGGGTGGCAGCAGCCCCACAACACCCCCCGGACCCCCCCAAACTGCCCCAGCTGCAGGGGGAACCCCTCCTTGCCCACCACCCCCAGGTCGGGGGGGCTGCCTGGGACCCCCAAAGGCTCAGACCCTCTTCCACCTCAGCCCCCAGCACAAGGGGCCCCCAGCACGAGGTTTTGGGGCACAAGGGTTTTGGGGCACGAGGGTTTTGGGGCACAAGCCACCCCCCTCAGCAATGGGGACACGTCTGTCCTCGTCACCTGGGGTCCCACAGGGGCATGGGGAAGGGAGACGCCGGGCAGGCAGCCCCCCACCCACCCACCCGGGACTTCCTGCTCGCCACGGTGAGCTCACAGCCCTCCGCGAACGGTGGGGCAGGGAGGTTTTACCGGGGGAGAGGGGAAACAACACGGCTGGGTGGTCCCGGTATCACCGGAGGGACGGGAAAACGGGAACCCCTTCCCGGTGCGGCTCCGGGGGACACAACCCCGCGGCCACACGGGGTCCCGGTGAGGCTGCCCAGGCTGAAACCGGCCCCAAACCCCCAGCTGGGGGTGGGGACCCGCCGTGCTGAGCCCCTCCGGTGCACCCGCCGTTCCCGGTAATCCCCAGAGGAGCAGCCCCGCTCTCACGTACCCCCCGGGCAGGACCCCCGGAGGGCAGGACATCCCGGGCAGGGACCCCGGAGGGCAGGACACCCCTAGGCCGTGTCCCCCCGCACGGAGCCGGGCTCGGTAACCGAGGACGAGGGCTCGGTACCGGAGGATGAGGACTCGGCGGGGCCGGCGCGGGCGGGCGCGGCAAACAGCGCAATAAAGCGCCCGCCGTGCCGGGGGGCGGGGCCGCCGCCACTACAGCGGCGGCCGCACGTGACCACAACACCGCCCGCCCGCTCCCATTGGCTGCGCTGGGCGGAGGGGGCGGGGTTTATACGCCGCGCATGCGCATTGGCCGGAGGGGCTCTCCATTCATGAAAACGGAGGGAAGGGCCGTGGCCACGTGGTGGTCGCGCGTGTGAACGGGAATGGGGGGGGGGAGGGCGGAGTGTCCTGGTCCTGACCCCCCCCATCC
>NW_024363272.1:405850-420771 GCF_014805655.1 Passer montanus | reverse complement strand
ACCACCCCCCCCACCACCTGTCCCGGCCCCGGAGACACCCAGGAACACCCACAGCCACCAAACCGCTCCTGCTCCCCATCGCTGCCTCCCCCAGCACCAGGAGCCTCAGCCCCCCGCGGGTATTTCGGGGTGTTTGACCCCTGCCCCAGGGATCCCCAGCCTCTGGTGATGCCCGACTCAAGCCTCAGGGACCCCCAGGGACCCACACCCCCCTGGGGACACCCCAACCCCTGGGGGCTGCGTTGCAGTTCCCCTCACCAGAAGCTGAGGCACGGGGTTGTCTCCATCTGGCCAAAATTTGGAGGGGAAAATGAGTTTTTTGCCCATCTAGGCGCCAGAAAGGCCAGGGAGAACTGGGCTCCCTACTCCAGCACCAGGGACACCCCCAGGATGCCAAACCCCCAGGGATCCCCCAGCCCCTGCAATGCCCTGCCCAGTTCCAAGACACCCCAGCTGCTACTCAGGATGCCTGACCCCCACCCCAGTGACCCCCAGACTCTGGGATATTCCAGCCCCAAGGACCCCCAGCCCCCTGGGATGGTCAGTTCCAGCCCCTCCAGACACCACAGCTCCATTAGGGCCATAGACTTTCTTTATTTTCCCAAACAATTAAATAGTAGTATTTCTTTTGTTGTTTTTTTTTGTTTTTTAAACTGAAGTGGTTAAAAGCAGGCTGCCCCCTGCCCCATGGGGTGAGCCCCGCTGCCGGGGCAGGCAGGCATGGGGGACATTTATATTACCATTTATAAATAGAAAAATAAAACTCTCAAGCAGGGCGGGTTAGCAGTTAGCGTGGTTAGAGCTGGACCTGGCACGGGGTGCCCGTGGCAGACACCCCGTGCCCGCTGCAGACACCCACCCAGCCACCCAGGGGTGCAGGGACACTGTGGGTGACAGGGACAGACCCAGAGCAGGGGACAGGCAGGAACTGCTGCCAGGTGCTCCGTTTTGGGGGGATTTTTGCCATCCCCCCCAGCTGGATTTGGCCCCAGGGCAGGGTCTGGTGCTGCCTGGCTGGGGTTTGCCAGGCACCAACCCCAGCCCCAGCGCAGTGGTTAATAAAGCAATAAATACCAGGGGGGTCTGGGGCGCTTTAGGACAGAGCCAGACCCCTGTGCCACCCCGTGCCCCGGGGCAGTGCTGAGCCCCAACCTCCCCACAGCACCGGGGGTGCCCCTGTCCCTCCTCCCCAGCTCCGAGGGGTGCCCGGGGCTGGAGCACCCACCAGAAACGGGGGGGTGCTCACCCCTAAACCTGCAGGGCCTCGTGGCCCAGCACGCCCCCGGCCAGCCGGTAGAGCAGGCGGGAGTACCAGTGCATGCCCACCTCCGGCACGGTCCCGTTGCCCACCTCGGGGCGGGCTGGCAGCAGCGAGAGGAGCCCGTGGAAGAGGCGGAGTGGCGCGAACGCCCGGTGCGCCCAGCGGTGGCTCTCCAGCACGGCGTAGCAGGACGCCAGCACCCCGTTAACCAGCAAGGTGCCGTGCGAGGTCAGCGGGGCGAAGACCCCCACGCCGTCCTCCCGAGAGACCCTCAGCACCCGCGTGGGGCGCAGCCCCTGCCCGCCGGCCCCGCGGGCCAGCACGGCGTCGCCCGGGCGCACGCGGCGGGCGAAGACGGGCAGGAAGGCGGCGGAGCCGTTGCCCACGCCGCGGGCGGCGAACACCAGGTGGGACGGGGTGAGCAGCAGCCGGCGGGCTGGGCTGGCCGTCTCGATGGCCACGAAGGAGGCGCGTTGGCCGAGGTCTCGGTGCAGGAAGAGCAGCACCTCGGTGGGCACCAGGCGCCCGCCCGGCTCGGCGCCCAGCACGCGGTCGCCCTGGCGCAGCTCGGCCAGGCCCCGGTGCTCGCCGCTCTGCAGCGTCACGGTGGCGTGGCCGGGGAAGCAGCCGCCGGTGCGGACGGCCAGCGAGTTATCTGGGAGGGATGGAGAGAGTTGTTGGTGTCCCCCACCGGGCCACCTCCACCTCCAGAGGGGAAACGGCAAGGCCCGGACCCCCCAGAGCACCCCCGGAACAAAGCGGGTATTTTGCAAAGCTGCCCCGGTTCCTGCGTGCGGCTCCTGAATGCTGCAGGGCCCCTTTGTCCACCCTGCACTGACGCCCTTTGTTCCGGGCTCCAACGGTGACATTTATGGCCATTTTCACTTTCTGTCAATTGGCACTTCTGGACTGGATGGCAGCTGCTGGCTGGGGCAACTTTGGGGCTCTGGGGCTGGGGGCTGCATTGCTATTCTCCTCACCAGGAGCTGAGCCACAAGGTTGTCTCCATCTGGCCAAAATTTGGAGGGGAAAGTGAAGTTTTTGCCAATCAGGGGTGCCAGGTAGACCAGGGGGAGCCGGGCTGGGGCCAGACACCACCCAGAGCAATAATCCCACACGGATCCAGGACATCAAGGGGGTCAGCAGGGAGGTCTATGGGGATGGCAGCCCCCTGCCCTGCTGGCAGCCCCTTCTGCGTGGTACCTGCTTTGACAGAGACGTGGATGTGCGCCTTGGACTCGTAGTAGACCCAGTCGAAGCCGGCCTCCACGGCCAGGCGTGCCAGCATGCCGTACTTGTGGCGGTCCCGGTCGGACGTGGTGATGTCCAGCGCCCGGCCCTCGTAGTGCAGAGAGTCGGGGAGGTGGTGGCCGTCCTCATCCCAGCCCTCTGTCACCCTCAGCTTCACCCCCGGCCACATGTTCATCACCGCGATGGCCAGCGAGTTCACACGCTCCTTGCAGCGCTGTGGGGACACCGGCGTCACCCTCCCCACGACACGCAGGGACAGACAGACACCAGGGCTTGGAGGGACCCAAAGGGGGTGCTGTGGGGGCAGGTGGGGTGCCCCCCCAGGGTGCAGAGGGAGTCAGGGCCAAGCTGCCCCCCCCGGCTGGATTCGGGTTGAACGTTAACCTGCCCCGGGGTCCCGTGGTGGAGCACGGGCAGCCGGGCAGAACAGGCAAGGGACCGGGAAGGGCACCGGGACGGTGTCACCTTCCCCGCGGCCACGGCCGTGACTCATTAACCTGCTGGGGGGGCTGTGAAGCCGAGCTGGGGGCAGCTGACCCTGAACCAGCCCCGAGTCTGGGCTGGCAGGGAGAGCCGGGGGTCCCAGGCGGTTCTGGGGTCCCTCTCCCCATCAGCAGTGGGGTGCAGGGGTGGGAGCTCTCCCCGTCCCCGTCCCCCCCCCGCAGCCGCTGAGGTCACAGCGTCCCTCGATGCCCCAGTGCCCCCCTCCCTCCCCCGTTAACAAAGCGGCTCCCGGGAGCGCGGGGCCGCGGGGGCGGCAGTGCGGGGCGCGGGCCCGGGGCGGCCGTGCCCGGGAATGCCGCCGCGGCCACAAAGGGCCCTTTCAGCCCCCCGCCCCCCGGGCCGGCTCCGCGCCCGCGGCTCCGCCGGGCTCCGCCGCCCCGGCCCCGCCGCCTCCGCCGTCCCGGCTCGCGGGAGCTGCCGGCGCCGCCTGGACCACTCGCAGCATCCCCCGTCGCCATGGCGACCGCGGGGCCGCCCCTCGCCATGGCAACCGTGAGCATCCCGGCGGGCGCGCGGCGCGTCCCGGGCTCTCGCCGCCCCGTGATCCGCCCCGAGCAGGGGGTACCGGGGCCTCCCCCTCCGCGCTGTCCTTGGGGCCGGGGCGCGGCGGCGCTGGGGGAGCGGAGCCGCCGGTACCTCGTGCCGCCGGTGCCGTCCCGTCCCGTTAATCCCCGACGGTCCCGAATCAACAACAGAACGGAGCGGGGCACCGGGGCGAGGTACCGTGCGGCCCCGGAGGCTCCGTGCTCCCGGGGAGGGTCGGTGCCACTCGGGAGCACCCGTGAGCCCCGGGACGATCGGTGGCGACCGGGAGAGCTCCGTGAGACCTGAGCGCGTCGGTGCCGACTGAGAAAGGTCCATGAGCCCTGTCGAGGGTCGCTCTGATCCCGCCCATCCCCCCCGCCGCCCCCGCGCCCCCGGGAGCGAGGCCGGACCGGGCCGGGCCGGGCGCAGCCCCCACCTCGGTCATGAGCCGGTCCGCCCCCGTGTTCTCCTCGTCCTTGAAGATGATGTCGGGGTTGTAGTTGGGCACCAGCTCCCTGAAGCGCTCCGAGCCCCGCAGCACTTTGCCCTCCGCCTTGCCGCTCGCCCCCAGCGTCTGCTCGGGCACGTTGGGCACGAACTGCTTGTAGAGCAGGGGCGAAAGCTGCCGCCGCCCCAGCCGCCGCCGCCCCACCGGGCCCCGACCCGGGCCGCAGCCCAGCACCGGCGCGGCCAGCAGGGAGGCGGCGAGCCCGAGCAGGACGAGGGCGAGCGGCCTCCACCGGGGCATCCCGCCCGCCGGGCCCCGCTGCCTCCGCGGGTCCCGCTCAGTCGCCGGGGGCACGGGCGGCTGGGGCGGGCATGGTCCCGGTGTGGCGGCCCCGGGGCTTTTAGATGGTCGCGGTGCCAGGGGCGGGTCGGCTCCGTTTCCTTCTCACACCCACGGTCCCGTCGCTGCTGCGGGATCCGTGGCCGCTCGGGACGGCTGACCACCCCCCCGCCCCGTACCCCCCCCGCCGGTGCCGCCACCCACTCGGAGCGCCGCCGGTTGCGCGCCCACGGTATCAGCACCCCCTCGCCTGCACCCCGGTCCCGGGAAGTCCCCGACACAGCCCCAGCCTTAGGGAAAGCCCTGGCAGAACGGCGTCCCAGCACCGGGCACCGGCACCCAGCTCCGGGCACTGCCCTGGCGCTGGCACCCGGTTCCTAAGGCTGCCCCGGGACCGGCACCGGGATCTCAGTCTTGCTCCCCCTTCCCGTCTAAGCCCCGCGCTCTGGTGCCGCCTCCTCTCCACGCTCTCCGGTACCGGAACCCCCCCTTATCCAAACGCCGCGGTTCTGGTCCCGGGACCTCTCCAGTCACCGCCTGTTGGGACCGGGGACGCTTCTCTCCCAGTCCCGGTCCTTCTTCTCCTCGCACCGGGGACCCTCGTTATTCTAAGGCTGCGCCGCCGGTGTCCGCACCTGCTCCGTCCCCTTGGCACAGCCCCGCTCCCGTGCCCCGCTCCCTGGCGCTACCCCGGTCCCCTCTGCTCCGTCCGACCCACGGTCCCGGTCCCCGTTCGTGGCCCAGCCCCCGGTACCGGCTGCCTCGGGTGCTGCTCGGCACCGTGCGCCGCCCTCAGCCGCCCCGGCCGGGCTGCCCCCACCGCGGCCGCTCGGCTCCGGCGCTGGGCAGCCCCGTCGGGCCCCGCCTCGGAGCCGCGAGCCNNNCAGCGGCGGCCACATCCCCCGGGGCCGCCCCCGCCGGGCTGCCCTGCCCCGGCCGGCCCCTCCGCTCCCCGGGACCAGGACACCCCCGGAGCGGCACCGGGGGATGTGGCACCGGGGTCCAGGCACCGCCGAGGACGGGGCTGGGCTGGTCTGGGACTGGCACCGGGCTGCGGGACTGGCACCGGGCTCCCACCGTGCCTCCAGGAGCGGGGCACCCCCGAGACCGGGACCGGGACCCCCGCGCTCCCGGCAAAGCCCCCCAGGGCACTGCGGGCCCCGGCGAGGGCGGGAGGCACCAGCGGGGTGCTGGAAGGTTGGAGGGGGGGTCCCGGCCCCCCCCCAGCTCCCCCGCAGCCCCGGTGCCAGCCCGGGGTGACTGGGAGGGGAGCAGGTCGCGGGGAAATCGCGGGCACCGATGGCCTCATTTCCTGCAATATAAAGCAGGTTTCCTGCGCTTCCTGCTCGGCCCCAGCCGCGGGAGGGGGCGAGGGGGGGCCTGGGCCCCCCACCCCCGCCATGGAGGGGCGGGGGGCGGCCTGGCTCGGCCCCAGCCGGGGCAGGATGGGTGGGGGGCCGGTTCCCGGGGCAGTTTCCGCTCCCTCCGTGCCAGGAGGTGAAGGCTCTGCTTTGCCCCTCACCCCGAAGGCACCCGGAGCCCCCCAACACCCCCGGGGTCCCTCAGCTCAGCCCTCGCCCCTGGCCCTGCCTGGAAGAAGCTCGTTAACCCCAACCAGGAAGAGCGTTAATTAATGGCCCCATAGGGGCCATAAGGAGGGGCAGGACTGTGACCCCCCAAGGCAGGGACACCCCGCCCCTGCCCCCTTCCTCCTCGGTCCTGCCCTCGGGAGGAATAAAACCCCCAGATTTTCGAGTATTTTTATATAAAAAACAGTCAGTGTTTATTTCTCCAAGCAAGTTCTGTTGTAACAGAGACCTGACATACTCATCACAGGAGAAGGGGGGCTGTCCCCTGCACCTGAGGCCTCCCTATAAGGGACCCCAAAGACCTTGGGGTGGGCAGGGGACAACCAGTGTCCCCCTGCAGCCCCAGAGTGACAGAGGGGTGGAGTGTGGAGTGGCTCTGGGCACAGGACCCCCTCCCACAGCATCAGGACAGCATTTAAAATTCAGCCAGACCCCGGGGAGCAGCCAGGGGAGGTCAGGGGTGGGTCCTGGCCATTGTTGCACGAGGTATGTAAAATAGGGGTGGGGGGCTGCAGCCAGCACAGCCTCGGGGGGACCCCGCTCCCCTTGGGGATGTGGCTCAAGGCCAAGGCTCAGTAGCACAACAGCTGAGACAGAGCAGGGGGGGCAACCCCCAAAGGTGTCTCAGCTTTCCCTGAGGGGCTCTGAGGCACCGGGAGCTATCAGGGCCAGCTCTGTGGCTGGCAGCCACCCCGGTGGCCACCACAGTGAGGAGGGGGACACGTCCCTGTCCCCCCAGCCCTAGCAGGGCTTGCTGCGGGTCCGGCAGCGCGTCACGGGCAGTGGCAGCTTGTGCAGACCTGGGTACAGGGAGAGTGTGAGAGCCAGGCTGGGGGGACACGGGACACCCCGGCAGCCACCGCCGTGTCCCCGTGTCCCTGTCCTCACCAAAGGCACGGATCAGCTCGGCCTGCACTGCCCAGGACACCCTTTTGACCAGGCACAGCGTGGTGAGCCCAGCAAAGCCCATGTTGTAGAGGAAGACGATGTAGAAGTTCCCCAACCAGTTGAAGCGGCCAAAATCCCCCAGGAGGTCAAAACGGGTGATCCCTGCACAGGGTGGGGTACACTGGTCAGGGCACCCCAGTTCTGGGGCCACCCCCATGCAGGCATCACCCTGATCCCTCTGGGAGGCTCACCCAGTGTCCTGGAGAAGACAGGCAGTGCTGAGCTGAGCACCAGCAAGGAGACGCAGTTCCCGATGATCTGGGGACGAGGAGGAGGAGGAGGTTTGGGGGGCAGTGCTGCTGCAGGGAACCCCCAGACCGCCAGGGAACCGCTGGGGGGTCCTGCCTGGCACTGTCCTCCCACGTGGGGGCTGCACAGGGACACACGCTGTGGGGAGGAGGGTCTTGCACCCCCACAGGAGCCCCCAGCCCCGTCCTGCTGCTCCCACCTTGGTGAGGGGGGTGTCCTGCCGCTCCGGCAGCAGCCGAGTGAACAGGGGGGAGCTGTAGAAGCCCACGACAGAGGAGAGCATTAGGTAGCTGCAAGGAGTGTTAAGGAGGAAAACAGCATGGGCTGGCGCTGGGAACAGTGTTGGGGACACAGGGGACGTCGCTGGGGACACAAGTGCCCGCCTGAAGGATACAAAATGAGGACAACCTGCAGTGCAGCTCCAAAGGAGCCAAAGATGGAGAAGGAAACCTGGCCCAGGGATGCGTCCTGCAGGAAGAGGAGGGAGCAGGTTGGGGAGGAATGTCCCCAGAGCAGCCAGCGACACGATCCTGAGCTGTCCCATGCCCCCAGCCGGGTACCTGGATGCCCCGTGGCATCGCGGCATCGTCCAGCAGCAGCTCCAGGACGTGGAAGCAGACAATGAGCACAGAGATGCCCTGGGAGGAGCAGGGAGGGCGTGAGGGCACTGGTGAGGACGGGGACAACCCCCAGCTCCCCTGGCAGCCCAGGGTCACTCACTGTCAGTGCCAGGAGGCCCAGCATGGCCAGGGGGTAGCCCAGGTTCCTCTGCCAGGGTGATGCTCGGTGCCGCAGCTCTGTGGGGAGGATGTGCCCAGGTGAGAGGGGAGCACAGCTCCCACCCCAGGGCAGGAGATTGAGGGGGCCCCAAAGTGCCAAACAGCCCCCAGCCCATCTCCCAGCCACCCTCCCTCAACAGAGCACGGACTGCCAGGGACCAGTGCTCCCAGTGCCAGGCTGGAGGGCACCCAGAGTCCCCTCCCCCTGCCAGGCTCCTCACCCAGCTTCCGCCTCTTGCTCCGGATGGCAAAGAATTGCTCCCGCAGCATCTCCATGTCCAGATTCAGCCAGCAGGAAGCTTTGCCTGCTGGGGAGAGACCCAAGAGGCTCAGTGGGGGATGAAGGCTCCTATGGGTGGGGTAGAGGGCCCCCCAATCCACCCCGTGCTCCCCTTTGCCAAGCAGCAGCACCCACCAGAGCGGATCCTGTGGGACACAGCGGCTTCCTCAAACCTCGTGCAGCTCAGCTGCTCATCCAGGTCTTCCAGGAGCTGGGGGAGGATGAGGAGCATGTGAGTGGCTGCTGGGGGGTGTGAATATCTCCCCGTGCCCGCGGTGGGTGACCAGGCAGCCCTGGGGGCAGTCACCCCCAAAGCTGGGGCAGAGGGATTGTGGGGTGAGGCCTTACCCGGGGTTTCACCAGCAGCTTCCCAGTGACAGTGAACATGGTGGAGAGGCCAAAGGGGGTGCACACTGTGGTGGGAGGAGAGGCTGAACAGGGGGTGCCCCGCCATCCTACCCCTCCCCACACCCTCAGAAGGATCCTGGAGACTTCAGCCATGAGCCATGGCCCCTCCAGACCCCATTTGGATGGAGCACCAGCAGGGCATCAACTGCGGGGGCACAACTTACACAGCAGCAGCAGGACACCGAAAAGCGAGATGCAGGAGTAGAGGTAGGGCAGATAATATTCCCAGAGATCTGCAGAGACAGCAGGATCAGGCCATGGCACCAGAGATCCCTTGTTCCACTCAGTGCCAGGGTCTGGTCCTGGAGCAGGCAGAGCCCGGCTCACCCACCGTAGAGTGACTGGCGACTGGCAGCGTCGTTGCCCACGATGGCAGAGGCCACCCAGACCATGCCCAGCACCAGCAGCGTCAGCAGCAGCAGCACCACCGAGGTCTCGTACACCCTGGCCATGATGCCCTGCAGGAGCTGGGTCAGCAGGGACTCACAGAGAGGGGGCACAGGGGGGACAAGTGAAGGACCACCCACCTTCTTGGATCCTGCAAACCCCTCTGACTCGGTGAAGAAGTAGGCAAAGGGCATGAGGAAGACCAGGGACATATTGGAGAAGAGGAAAACCAAATTCCAGAGGCCTGGAAAAGGGGGAACAGCATGGGGTGAGCTCCAGGCAGGGCAACCCTGACCCACGGATTTTGGGGGCACCCCAGGGTCACCCCGTGCACCCACCATGAATGAGGGACCCGTTGAGCCACTGGATGTAGTAGTTCTGGGGGAAGGAGAGCAGCACCTCGTTGCTGATGATGGAGAAGGGCAGGAGGAGGACAGCACCCAGTGCCACAGCCAGGGTGAAGGTACAGAGCCCCAGCCTGCCACAGGGACAAGCAGGGTCAAGGTTCCTCTGCATGTCACAGCCCAGCTCTGCCCCCCAGCATCACCAGCACCCACGGGACACTCTGTCCTGGCTGAGGAAGAGGCCGAGCACCAGGGAAGGGGACGGGCAGGAACTTACGCAATCCTGTTGACAGCAGCATCCTCGTCATCGTGAACTGCGGGGACAAAATCCCAAAGCAAAGGACTGGGGGAGGTAGGGCTGCCCAGAGCATCGCTGCCTCCCCCTGCCCACGTTCTCCCCACTCCAAATCCGACAGAAATCCTCCCAGGGAATTCTGGCTTTGCTCCCACCTAGGGCAGCAGTTGGTGTCAGGGCAATCAGGCTGTGGTGGGGCTGGGGCTGCTGGGGGAGGCCAAAAGCAATGGAGGAACAGGAGGAACCCTGGGGAGGCTGAATGAGGAGGCTTCAAAGGCTGCCTGGCTCTGGCAGCTCCCACTCTTACCTGCTGTGAAATCCGTGTGCTTCTTAAAGTGGGTTATGATGAAGTGGCAGAGGATGTAGAGGCTGGCGAAGAGCAGGGCACAGATCTGTGGGCAGAGGAGTGTGGGCATGCCCTGAGGGCAGCTCTCCTACCCCAGTGATGCTGCCAGCCCTGGGGCTTGTCAGCTCCACCCTATTTGTTTTTCCACTCCTGGTCCTGGTTACACCCCACCCGTGTGCTCAGACCTATCTGTTCAATGGGGACTGCACCCAGCCTTCACACACGGGTGCCCACAAGCTGGCACAGCACCCAGGCTGGGTGAAAGGGGGCTGAGACCCCACCCAAGAAGGTCTGGACCAGCCTGTGCTGGCAAATCTGTGACCCCGTGGGACATCTCTGGAGTGCCCGATCCCACAGGCCTGGCCTTGTCGGCAGAGCCACGAGAACAGCCTTGAATCAGGCGCCAAGGACATCTGCGGTGTCCCTGCTGCCCCCGCTGGAACAGCGCAGGCGATGTCCGGGGAGGGAACACGGCGACCTTTCATCCCGCCGGGAACGCGTCAGGGTGAGGAAAGGTCGCCTGAATCCTCCACCTTGGCACGGGTGCAGCGGGGAGCAGCTGTGGCACCTCCCTTCTGCCCGCCCGGGGGTGCCCAGGGTCTGCCCGTGGGGTGGCAGGGAGCCCCCAGAGCTGGCCCAGAAGGGCAGCACCCAGCAGGTCCTTCTGCTCTGCTGCTGCTCCCACCCAGTGAAGGGTCTCAGGCCACTGCTCCCTCCTGCCACGGGCTGTACCCCACAGAACAATGCTCTACCCCCAACTCCTCCTGCACTCAGTGAAATTGGGTTAAGTAAGTTTTGTGTGCCAAGCCAGGGGCTCCTGTGGGATGCAGCTCCCCAGAATGGAGGTCTGGGGGGCTCCAGGGCAGAGCTGACAGGCTTTGGCCACCAGCTCCTCCCTGCAGGCACCGAATGTGGCTGTGGCAAGGCAGCCTTGGCACTGCCAGTCACAGCCCACTGGGCTGCCGTGCCAAGGCCCTCAGGGGATGCCAGGACCGGGACATCCATGTCATCCCCACCCCTGAGCCTGTGGTAGCAGGAGCAGAGGAGCAAACCCAGCTGTGTCCCTGTGCGGTACCCGAGATTTAGGGAGCTCTGTAGGGTCCTGCTGTCCCCTCCCTGCCGGCCTGGGGACAGGGACAGAGCCGGGAGCCTGGCATGGGGCTGGCACGGCCCTGACACCAGCACGGCCCAGCACGACGGCAGCGCAGCCGGGACTCCTGGAGCGGCAGAGGGGTCGCGGCAGGGGCTGGGCAGGGGCCAGCGCTGGCTCCCCGCTATCTGCCAGGAAAGCGCAGCCCCGCCGGCCCCGGCCCCGGCCCCGATAAGCACGGGGTGTGGAGCCCTGCCACAGCCGGGCCGTGGAGCTGCCACCGGCGATCCCGATGGTCCCACGGAAGGCTGCGAGCTCCCAGCCGCCGTCCCAGCTCTCCCCGCCACACCGAGCCCCTTCCCCGCCCGGGCACTCACGATGCACTCGCGGACCCTCTCGTGGAAGAGCTGCTCCCGCACGGCCAGCGCGTCCTGCTCCACAGGGGCCATTCTGCGGCCAGCATGGCAGGGCCGGGCAGGGCTGCCGAGGGCAGGGGCAGGACGCCAAGGCCGGTACCGCCACGCCGGCCCAGCCGCTCCGGTCCCGCCGGGAATCGCCGCTCCGGTCCCGCCGGTCCCGGCCCAGCGCCGCCGTGCTGGCCCCGCCCCCTCTTAGCCCCGCCCCTTTCCTCGTTACAAAGTATCCGCTCCCCAGGGGGTGAAAGAGGCCGGTAGGTCACGCCCCCTGCCGCCTATTGGCTGCGAGGCTTGAATGAGGCGAAGGTCATTGGTGGGAGCGCGGCGCGCCGCGCGCTGATAGGCTGAGGCCGCCCGCCGCTCCCACGGGCGCGCCGCCCCAGCGCCGCCCCCCGGGATTAGGAGCAGGGAGGGAGATAATCCCGGAACGCGGATAATCCCGGGAGCGGTAATCACGGAGAGCAGCGGGGGGCTGGGCTGGGCTCCTGAGCGCTGGGGGCACTCGGCGAGCAAGGCCACCCGGGGGGGGATCGGAGACAGCTCATGAAGGAGCACAGCGGCACCCAGGGTGAGGCCCCACCCTGTGGAAGCCTGCGATGTGGGGGCTTCACCCCCCCAGATCTGCAGGGGAGGGATGGGCAGCTCGGGTAACAGCAGGGCCATGCCAGCTGCCTCACTGGGCACAGACAATAGGGACAGTCTGTTCCCATGGGATGGGGCCAGGCGGCCTGGGGGAGAGCGGGCACTGACACAGAGGGTTTGTATCCGACACAGTGTAGATTCTCTTAAAGCCTTTTATTCACAGACACGGTACAGACACATGGAAAATCTGCATGATCACATCCGAGAGGGCAGCGTATCCCTGGCCGAGCCCACGGGGCCAAACCCCACGAAGTGCACAAGGAAGCTCAAGTGTTTGAAGCAGACATTTCGTGGACATGCGACAGTGACAGAAGGAACCCAGCGGGAAGGGGAAAACAAGACCAAACTGTCAGAATTCTGAACTTCAGCTGTTAATGAAGTTGCTGATTTGCCCAGAAAGACACATATATCCCCCAAAACTCTCAGACTTTTGGGGGTACCTCTGTCCACTCCACTTCCAGCCACTGCACCATGATTCAGCATGACCTGGCCTCAGGAGAAGGGACCCCTAACTGCCCCTTCCCTAAAGCTGCTTCCTCCTATGACCCCGGCAATCTGCTTGAGGGAAGGGGCAATCCCCTAGAGCCGCCCCAGCAAGAGTTAAATACTCAGCACAGCTGCTCATAAGCAGTTGGTCAAGCAGGATCAGCGTCCAGATCAAGGAGAAACCTCACATGACCTTAAAAAGGGATGAAATAAGGTTTTCCCAGGGACAGAAATGACACAGTTCCACAAGCCCTATCACACCTCTGGAACCTGCCATGCTCAGGGTGCACATCCTGTGCTGGTGGGGTTGTAGAACACTGAGTAAAGGCATTCAGGTCAAGGGGAAGGGAGGGGGCTGATCCTGATCACTTAGAGGATCCAGACCCCATAGGGAGCCAGGATGTGCTGCAGGCTGACACATGACCCACAACAAATCCATCCAGATCCTGGAGGCACAACAGGGGTCATGCAGGTCCCACCAGGAAGGTGGGAGGTCCCTCCTGGGACATCCCCACTCTGCCCCAAAGCACTGATGGGCTGAGAAGGACCTGCCCAGGGACACCTGGAGCTTCCCGTTGTCCCCACATCCCCCGCAGGGTGAGACCCCCCAGGACCCTCACCAGCTTGCGGATGCGGTCAAGGACCAGGTCGATGATCTCCTTGCCGATGGTGTAGTGGCCGCGGGCGTAGTTGTTGGCCGCATCCTCCTTGCCCGTGATCAGCTGCTCGGGGTGGAAGAGCTGCCGGTACGTGCCGGTGCGCACCTCGTCTGCGGGGACAGCCCCGGGCCCCGTTAGCGCCCGGCGCCCGCCGCCAGCGCCCGCCCCGCCGGCCGCCCCCCGCGCCCTCACCGATCACCGTGGGCTCCAGGTCCACGAACACGGCCCGGGGCACGTGCTTGCCGGCGCCCGTCTCGCTGAAGAACGTGTTGAAGGAGTCGTCCCCCCCGCCGATGGTCTTGTCGCTGGGCATCTGCCCGTCGGGCTGGATGCCGTGCTCCAGGCAGTACAGCTCCCAGCACGCATTGCCGATCTGCACGCCCGCTTGGCCCACGTGGATGGAGATGCACTCGCGCTGCGGGGGCACACCACGCTGCCTCACCTCTTCTGTCCCCTCTCTGTCCCAGCCCGGCACCCACCGGGCTGGCACCGAGCTGGGGAGGGGCTCTCCCCGAGGCTGGATGGGGCCAGACCCTGCCCGGGTGCACCCACTGTGCTCAGCTGTGCTGGTCCCATCCTGCTCCCCCTCCCCAGGAGCTCAGACCCTGCACCACTTGGTGCCCTTCACCCTACACACCCCACAGTGCTCAGTTCTGGGGGTCCCATCCTGCCCCTCCCCACTGAGGGACTGAGCACACGATAGGCACAGGCTCAGCCCCCCAAACCCTGGTTGTGCCCTGGCTCGCACAAGGCTGACCCAGCATCACCCCAAACTCCAGCTGGAGACACCCAGGGAGGTGTGGAGGGACCAGATCCTGCCCGGGTGCACCCACTGTGCTCAGCTGTGGTGGTCCCATCCTGCTCCCCCTCCCCAGGAGCTGAGACCCTCCACCACTTGGTGCCCTTCACCCTACACACCCCACAGAGGCAGGAATTAGGGTTGCTCAGGGTTATTGCTGTTCCCCACTATTCCAAATCTCCTCCATCCCTGGCTCCGATGTGGAAAGGGACACCCCCATATATCAGGGAACGTCTCCCTGAGTGTGCTCAGCTCCAAGGCTCCCATCCCGCCCCTCCCGGGAGCTGCGACCCTGCCCTCGGGGGGGTGAAGGGATCTCACAGGGGCTCAAGCTCAGCACCCCCAAACCCCAATTGTGCCCTAGCGCCACCCCAAAGAGTGGCTGAGCTTCGCTGGGGCCATCCAGGGTCCGAGGAGGGAACCGTGGGGTGACATCCGTGTTTGGGAACAGCGTGCAGCCACCTGCGGGCAGCTTCTGGGGGTCCCACCACCCCGCAGCTGCCACCACCTGCTCCCAAATGGCGCCCGGGGACGACATTTTCCAGCCGGGCCGCCTAGGCAGGGCGAGGCCGGGAGGAGGAGGAGGAAGAGGAAGCTCGGAGCGCAGCAGCTGACCCGAAACCGCGGGGACGGGCCGGTGGCGTCACCCTCGGGGGGTCGCGCACATTCCCGGCCGCTCCCTGCCCCGCGCCAGCTGCTCCGCGCATTCCGCGGAGCCCGGGCTTTGGGGGGGACCTGGAGCCGAGGGTGCCCCCCACGAGCCCCCCAGGAGCCATCATGGAGCGGGACCAGCCCACGGCTCGGATGGGGAGAAAACAGGGAATTTCGTGCTTAGGGTGTGGGGGTGAGGTTTGGGGGGTCCAGAGCTGGATTTTT